>NC_042303.1:2373907-2581407 GCF_901000725.2 Takifugu rubripes | reverse complement strand
CCCCAAAGCCACCGTTGTCGCAGTCAGCGGACCTGGAAGTGGCCACTCTCCGTCGAGCCAACCGCGGGCAACCCTGACCTCCGTGTCGCTGCCGCCGGGAGCCCCAACAGCTCCTCAGCCCGGCGCTGGACTCCCACCACAGTATCCTTTGACCTGGGTAACAGTCCTTGTGTTCTATTCTCTACGTTCGCGACGCGCGTGATTGATTGTTTTTGGTGATCGTTTTGATTTGATAGCGAAAAAATTAAAAAAAAAATGATGGTTTCGGGAGCTGGGAGGGGAGGGGGCAATTAGCTAGCTAACTAAGCTAACATTAGCCTCCGAAGCCGGTTGTCCGGGCTAATGGAGATACCTGGACTATTTGTCGGAATTCTCAGTCTGCGACTCGCTGTGCTGTCACACCTCGTTAAATAAGGGTTCTGGGTTCGAAACCCTGTCCGCTATAACGACGTTATTGGCGTTCTGGGAGCCTCGGCTCTTTTGCCGGCAAGCTACATGCTTCCTCCAGTGGTTGCCGGCTTTGTTCGCTTATCTTTGGGGGCTACTGAGGTGCGTTAGCCTCGCTGCTGTAGCAGTCTACCCGCTCGCCGGTGTGGTCAGCAGCTACCTGGGTCCAACCTGCAGCAGGCGACACCCATTTCACGGTGAAGCCCTCAGCCTCATCATGGGACCGACGTAGGACAATACCCGGCTCGGACCGGGAGTTCTGGGAGTTAGCCTACGGTCCATCCGTAGCAGCGTAGTAGGCCTGTTGCGATGACAGCCCGTGGAAACGAGCCTCAATAAAGTCACTCATCCCCTGACCTTTTGTGGGGAAAATCAACGGCTGCGTGGTTTAGGAGCCGCTACTAAAGTTGTCCGGGGTGATCGGTAGATTTGTCGCTTGGCGCAGCAGAAATGTGCGTGGCCGTGCATTTCCGTGTGCGTTTATTTTTTTTTTAGTTTGACATTTGTTAGTGCGGTTGCACAGTCGCTGTCCCGCAAAGCCCGGTTAGCTTGGAGGCAACGTTGACAGCAGCGGGCAGTCCTGCACCCTGAAGGCACCCTCCCGGCCCCTGACAGCATGGGGGGCAGCACCGGGAGGGCGCAGGCCCCGGGTTGAGGGGTTGTGGGTAAAGGTTTGGGTTCTCCCCCTCGTTTCCTGCAGCCTGCACCCTGTGTTTCTGGCCCGTGAAAGGGGCATCAGGCATTAGGAAGAAGGACGCTTTTCAGCCCGCTGGGGTTGTTGTTTGAGGATTCTGCCTTTCCGGAAATCACTGCGCGCTGTTGGGGCTGTCCGTCGCTGGCCTGTACGGACACCTGGATTTGGAAATGACGTTGACGTCCACTGAACATCTTCAGGATGGACGGGCGGGTCGTCATTTAGGCTGCTTTTGTTTTGTCATTCTCCCCCCCAGCAGGTTCAAGTGGTCAGTTTCACTTTCATTTCTCAGAGCTGTTGAGCAATTACTGGAAAGGAAGGGTTGTTAGCTTAGTTTGGTACCATCAACGCATCAGGTATGCAGCCCGTTCCAGCGGTGGAGACCGCCGGAGGCCTCCGGAATCTTTGGCATTTCTTGGAAACGGTGCGTCACCTGTGTGACAAGGAGCCTTTGTGATGACAGCAGGTCCACATTGTGTGTTAGAATTGAGCCTGCACATTGCTACGTGACGATGACCAGCGCTGCTTTGGTACCGCGCGTGTCAGCATCCTGCAGGCCCCCCCCCCCCCCCCCCCCCCCCCGCCGCGCTGGCGCTGTGCAGCACTCCCAGCTAAAGTTAGACGCTGGATCATCCGGTTTAACCCCTTCATTTGCAGATATTCGGCGCTTCGGTCGCTGTCACCTGCGGCAGGTGGCCAGGACGTGTGTGTGTGTGGTCACGTGACCCCCGTAGACTTTTACACATTAAGCCTCGTATGTGGAGATCTGAGCTAGGGTGTGTCAGCGGCTGCCCCAGCTGCCCCTTGTTACCAATGACGGGCCGCTGGAGTCGACTTCTGGCCGCCACTGTACGAGACGGCAGCTGGGTCGTAACGTTGGAGGTGCAGAGCGACGTGGCTGAGCTGTTCAGTCCAGGATTTGGCAGCTAGTTTCTCAGCTTTGCGTTAGTTAGCATCATCTCCACCCGACGGGACTCTTGTTCTACACTTTCCAGGTTTACTGAAGGTTGGGATCCGCAACATGTTGCCCCAGTGGGGCTTTTGTTGGTTCGGCCCACCGACGTGAAGCCGAAACTCTTATCTTTTGTTTCCTTTCCTCCACCTCGTGCACCCTCGGTCCACCTGCCTTCTTCTTAAACCCCCCGCCAGATAAATATGTGGTTTTGAAGTGTAAGCTTGACAGAATTCTCCTTTTTCCCGCGGCCTGTTTCTGGTTGCCGGAGAAACGCGCCGCACACGCGTCTCTTGCTGCACTGGTTACACAATAGCAGCGCTGCTTAGCATTCTGAGGGAGGCCAAGGTGGCGCTTCCCACCATCTGCCAACAAAGGCCCAGGTCACCCAGCCTGCCTCGGCCCTCCCTTATTCCCTTCCATCCCCCATCAGTTCACCTCACCCAACACAGCCCCCCAGTTCCCCGCCTCGTCCTCCAGGCGCTGCCCACTTTTAGCTTTTGTTCTCCACCTCATCTGTCCAGTAAGAGTTCAGGTATTTCGTTTCTTTCACACCACAGCGGGGTTTTCTTGTTTTATTCATCCTTTCGGAGCCAGACGCAGACTTCCTGGCGACCAGCGCGTGCGTCCAGCCGGCGGGTCCGCCGTCACAATGGTGCCCTGTTTCGGGACAGGTGTGCGCCGGCTGCCTGAGAAGATGTTCCCACCTTCACGCTCACTCTGGGGATATAAATAAACCGCTGAGTTATGAGCCAGCACACGCCACTGTTCTTTCCAGAGAGGGCGGGACTTGCCGAGGGAGATACTGTCGCTGCGCGTTCCCAAAAATAGGGCCACTTTTGCACGATTTTAATGGTGCTTTTCGGTCTGATCGGCCTCTGTCGAGTTTTCAGACGGCTGGAAGTCAACGGAAACTTAATATCAGCGCGTATTCCATTCCTAATTGCAGATTGTTGCTTATTGAGCCGCGGGATCCTGTGGATCACACGCTGGATCTATTTCCCTTTGCGCGCGTCTCTCCGCTGTAAGCTAACGACGAATCCCCACCAGCGGCCGACCTCCTGGAGCAAGTCGAGGGCAAATCAATAAGCTCTCAGCTTGATAAAGACCCAATTCGGGGGTTATTGTTGGGAAACGTCGATGGGAAACGTCCAGTTTGTGCGTCCGCGCAGACGTTGGACGCGGTTGAGTGTGAACTGGAAGGAGAGGACGGTTGGACCAGATGCATCGCGTCCCCTCCCTGTGTGCCCCCTTCACTTCAGCAGGTTAAAACCCATCAGTGCGTTTGGGAGCATTCGGAATGTTCTTTTTTTCCTCATAGTTTTCCGCAGCAGATGCTTCGGGCTCGGCCGTGATGTGGCCATTCCCAGGAACTCTGAGTCTTTGAGTCCACCACATCTGTGTTGGATCCCGCTCTTCAAGTGTGACGGGTTCAGGGGAAACGTAGCGGCGGGAAAAGACCGCTGATTCTCTCTCTTCTCTGGTGATTAATCTCCGTCTCTTTTCGCCGCTGGCTTGATGTGATCCCAACTTTCAGAGGCCGTAGAAAGGAAAAGCTTCCGAGGAGGGGATTTGGGGAGTTTGGGCGTTCTGTGGCATCTGTGTTGTTGCCCCGCGACCGCGTTGGTTGTTGCTCTGTCTGCACCTTTGTCTGAACTTCCACTTTAGCCCAGTTCTACGCTCGCAGAAGGTACAGCGTGTTCCCTTGGACCCAGCCCAGTGGGCTGGGAGGGGTAGTTAGAGGAGTCAAACTGTTCAAGATGCCGGGCTGCGAGGGGGAAAAGGACGTCCGTGACGTTCACGCGGCTTCAGGGGGCGAGAGCGTCCGCGGGGCGGACGGCGAGGATCAATAAAGCCGCTCAACTGTTCGGGAGATTTCCTCAACACGGATTTTTGTAGACTCCCGCGAGTTCAGCCATCACTGGACGACCGACTCTTCTCCGCTCAGCCCGGAGTGGCTGCAGTCTACAGCGTGAGTTTTTAGACCTACATTATTCATGTCTTCTGCAGCACAAAATCGCGGCGCTCTAAATTGCCGACGTTGGGATACGCTCAATCGATTTGGTCGTCCATTCTTTTGGTTAACCAAAAAAAAAACGGTCTTAACGGAAGCAGGATGGAGCAAATAAAGTCTTCACTGACTCTCGGGGCGGTTTAACCACCATCGGGGTGCTGGGTCGTGTTTGGGTCTGACGGTCCGGAGCCGTGGGACACCCGGAGACCCGGTCCACACGCGAGTTCAACAACACACCAAAATGGCGTCCGTGAGAGTGGCGTGGGCAGCGAGCCCTAATCCAGCGAGTGTAATCGGAGCCGCCGATGATGCTGAAGGCAGGTGAACGCCCGGCGGGCCGCCCCGGGCGACACATCTGCACCACAGCTGGAAACGCCCGCTTCCCGCCCGTCTTTTTATGGACTCGCCAGCACCGATCGCTACCCCACCAGCGCGCTGATGACGTCTACAGGCGGAACGAGGGACCGGACGTGACCCGTGTCCAACCTTTACACCCCAGCACGGAACCAGCTGGTCCCAGCGGCCAGAAGGAGCTCACCGGGGAACCCACGTTGTATTGAATTGATCATCTCCAACAATGCTCTGCGCGGCCTCAGGAGCTGGTTGCCTGCAGCGGGGGCAGGCCCCTCCCCTGGCAACAGCAGCTAGATTAGTTGCTTTATCCTAGGTCATTTAAGGAAAGTGGGCCACACAGGGAAGAGGAAGAGCTGCCATCATAGCAGCAGGAGAGAAGAATATTCCCTGTCGGACACATTTGCACGTGATGGTCGTTACGCTTCGGGAGGCCCTGGAGAGAGCGAGGCGCTCTCTGTCCTTTCGGCGCCTGGCTTCTGACCCTTTTGGACAATACCCGGCGTGTGGAAACCCGCACCAGGACCGAGCAGCAAACGTACGAGGTCAGCCCAGAGCTGCAGCACCGGCAGCAGCAGAGCCTCATCCCGCCACGGGCCCGGAACCGAGTCCAAGGCGCTGAAAAAAGGCGCAGCTCCGAACCCGCGTTAGGAAAATATCCATTTTGATGAAAATATCCATTTTGATGAATATCACAGCTCACAGCTGCTTTTCTTCAGCACGGCCTCGGTGTTTCACGGATCCTAATCTGCATTCAGCGCCGGAAGGGTCCAGCATAACACATTTGGGCCCGGTCCAGTTTGATCAGCCGTGTAAGATCTGGTGCAGCTCTAAATGCACAAACACAAGCTTGAGTCTCTCTCAGCCTGGAGCAAAGGGAGTGCGGGCCAGCTGAGAAACTGGGGAAGGTCAAACATGCCTCTGCATGGGAACCGGGCGCGAGCGCACGCTCGGCCTTTATGGCATAGAATTCTTAGGGTGCCTGCGATTCCTCAGACAATTCGGACCATATTGTCACTCAGATTTGACGGTCGCGCAAACGTTTATTTCCGTTTTTAGAAATGGGCGTGCTTTTTCAAAGTCATTTGAAGGCTATATTTCTCAGTCCTCGCTGCACTTAAAACTGGATTTTTGCGTTGTTGATCCAAAGAATCGAACCATCCCGACTATTATGGCGTTTCGAGTCGCTGAATTATCCCCCGGTCGGTTTAAAACCCCGACACTTTGTTCCGAGGGGTGTTTTCGAAAGCGATCGGCTATTGTGACGTAATGCTAACCCTTCTGAAGACGGTTAACCTGAATTCTAAATGACACGTGGGTGTAATGTCTTTTCCTCCCAGGTTTACCATGGGAGGTCCTTGCACAGCAAATTTGGGCACAGCAAGACAGTAGAACAGGCCAGTGCACTGTACAATGTTTAACCCCTCAACACATACAGAAGCTAATGACCTCCTAATTCCCTAAATATGCATTCCTCAACGGGAGGGGAGGTGGTGGGGTGGTCAGATGTCCTGTGGAATTCTGCATTTCCCTAGTCTATGTGATCGTCCGCCTGCGTCACTTTGTTTCCCTCTAACTTCCCTCTTTTATGTGACGTAGGTCCCCAGACATGCTGGCCCTCCTTTTTCCGCTCACGACATCACAAAGGGACATCCTAGCTTGGCGGGCACTCCCCCCGGTCACGCCCACTCGCCAGCGCTCTCTCAGGTATCAGTACCCACAGCTTCCCAATATCGCTACCCTAAGGGCTGGGAGGCAGGTGCAGGGGTGAGTTTGTCATTGTGTTTGCCTTCATCCTCCATCCCTTTGTCTGTTTCCTCTTCCTCTAAATCAGGGGTGGGGAACCCCCGGCCTCCGGGCCGTATACGGCCCGCGAGACCATTTCTACCGGCCCGCAACGCAATAAGATTTTTATATTTTATATGTGCACTTATACAGTGGGACCGTTCGCTAAACTCCGCGATTGTTGCGTTTGGCAGAGGTCTGCGCTCTCCGAGTGCTTTCTAGTTGTTATTATTATTGTCTTTATCTTTCTTTCTTTTCATTTATTTTCTTGATTATCTTGTTGTATTGCAGATTTTGTGAGTAGAGGCCTCGAACAGGCCCTTACGGGTCTCTTTTTTTTATTGTTTTGTATGATCATGTAAACATATTTTACTTGTTTGTCATTTTATTCTATTTTTTTGGGTGATATCCATGTGTGCTAAATAAATAATTCAAATTCAAATGCAGCAATCATGAGACTTAGTAACAGTGGTTGTAGACTTTTTTTTTGCATCCCTAGGTATGTGTTCATAATAGTATGGCCCTCGATATGAAAAAGGTTCCCCACCCCTGCTCTAAATGCACCCCCACTAGAGCTGATTCGCCCCGTGTGCACCCACACCGATGGGCCCTCACATGCTTGCGTCTTAGCGGCGTTTACCTTGTACGCTGGCATTATCCAGCACCTGCATGGTTCTACATACAGTAGCGGTGGCGTTTAAGGGAATAACCACCGAGCGTAATAATCTGCCCAAACCTCTGGTGAACTGTAGGCATGTGCATGGGACCGGAGAGATAACTAGGTGCCGATGACATCGCGGGACTGAACTCGTTTGGCATGTTTGAAGACTTAGAAATGCTCCAGAAAGAGAGTTGATCAGGCCTTTTGTGGGGCTAATGAAATCAGAAACACATTAAACCCTGTGCCATCTGCATGATTCTATGGTTTCACCCCCAAATAGCAACATTTTCAGGCTATTTTAAAATGTGTTCTTAACTACGATCAAACTAAATAAACCTTTGCTGTTTATTCCTGTTTATGATGGGAGTGAGCCAGGCAGCAGCTGCTTCTCCCCTTATTTCCTGTTGCTGGCGTCAGCGTTTTTTTGTGGGAGTCGCTCATCTGCTCGTGCTGCATGAGACGCTTTAGTTACTCTTTAGAAATGCAGGTTTTCCGAGTTAAATCACTTTGTTTGAGATGGATTCCCATTTTCAGCCGTTGGGATGCTCAAACCTTTGGCTGCATCTTTGTTTGTGTGTGTGTGTGATGTTGTTGCCCAATAGCTCAACTCTTTTCTTCTGCCTCTTCTGTGTGTGTTTTTTATTTCATCTTCCACAGTCTCCGTACAACCCTGGACAAAATGCTGGTTCTGCCCCGTTAGTGTATTCTCCCCAGACGCAACAAATGAACGCACAGCCGCCAAGTCGACCTGTAAGTTCCCCCTTACGCTTAAACTTACACAACTATACACATGCGCTTTACGCTAAAGTTTTAATGGATGGAAAGATGTAGCGACCGTGTAGAGCTACAGACGCAATGAAGTTTCTTGAATTGGTACTTTGAACGGTGTAGAAAACCTCATTATCTTGCTCGAACCGCATTTCCCATCAGCCCCAGCTTGGTTATGTGGCCAAACTGGTTCATCCCAGTGCTGAGGGAAACACAAGTGAAGCACTGTTGAACCAGCAGCTAGATGCACCTCTCCCGAACATGTGACCTAGCTTAAAAAGAAGAGGAGGTTTAAAGATGGCCTACACTCCTCCATATGTTGCTCCATCCGTTTCCTGAAGCATCCCTGGTTACTGTTGTTTTTGAGCTTCTGCCTTCATTGCTCCTCTTATCTCTGCCTCTGTTTTGTTTTGTTTTTTTGTCTCTGTTTCTCCTCACTTTGCCATTACTGCTTCAACTCTCCTTGGTGGATCTCTTCTCTGTCCCTGTCCAGTTTGCAACGGGTCCTCGACCAACCCACCATCAGGTAATTGTTCCTTTCAGAACCTCCATCAAACACACCATTTTGTCAGAACAGGTTGTGGGATACACGTGTTAAAACTTTGCAGACATTTTGACATGACAACTCAATACAATGTTAGCTTTTGTTCTATCACATACTGAACTTTGTATTTAAGTATTACTGAATTGACTATTTTATATTGTGATACAAAGATCTTTAGGCCTAAAGAGGTCTCACTCTCTATGTCTGTCGGTAAACAAATCGATGCTTTCTGTGTTTCACTCATTTCAGCTCTTTATTTTTAAGGGATTAACTGTTAATTAGCCATAAAGAATATGTCGGGTTATTTTGGTTAGAACTATCACCAACTGGACGGTGAAACCGCGAACCCCGAGGTTTTTACAGCGTGTGTAGACCAATGACTGTATAAACCATCTTTGTTGGATTTTCTTTAGAGAGATTCAACAACAAACACATTGTGTTTATTGATCTGATTTATTTATTTGGTGTTGCATGGGTGAAAATGAATTAAAATATGGCACACGAGTGATTTTTATACATCACATGCTTTCATAATGATGTGATAATTGTGAAACTTGAGAATTCTGGGATGGCCGATGAGACAAATGGCAACAATAGCACTTGGCAACGACGGCTACACTTTGGCTCCATGTGTCCGTTACATTCAGCGCACCTCAACGGCGATTCCAGCGGCGTCTTTGTGCCGACGTCATGTCTGCACGACTTCATCTTGTGCTTGTGTCTGTTCATTTTTAGTAGATTCTCAGCCTAAGAATCACCGTGTTGTGCTCCACGCTCACAGCATGTGTAACTCTTGGCAAGTTCCGTGGTCACCTTCTGGAGGCTTCTGAAAGGCTATTAATAGAATAGTGCAGAAATCTACCAACTAGGATTGCCACATTAGTGTCTTCACAGCCCCGGCTGTCACAAACTGGAACTGGAATCCGTTGTACCACCGCGGAAATAGAATAGGAAAGCAGATAGTGCTGAACAGTGAGCGTTTATGCACGCAGAGAAGACGCCCATTGTAAATGTGTAACACAGGCAATGCATAGTAAAGGGTGCGAACCATAAGTGTGCCTCCAAACAAGGATCGCCCTTGTTTAGCGTTGTTCCTTGGCGTTCCCCAGCTTTTGTGTGGATGTCAAGTGTAACCTCAGGAACACAGTTGTCCGGACAGTTAAAGCAATTCTTTATCTGCGTGTCTTCACCCTCTTGAGAGCTTCTAAACACTCGCCAGAGCTCATCACTAATTACGGGGGGGAAATTGCTTAGAACATAGGTGTCAAACTCTGGCCCGTGGGCCAAATTTGGCCCGCAATGTAATAATATTTGGCCCGCGAAGCCATACCAATTAACTATTAGAGCTAGTATTTTGATAGTATATTGCTAGTATTTTTTTTATATATATACACACACATACATACGGTGCTTTTTCAGGAACGGCTAAATGCATGGAATGTTAGTTCACGAGCCATTGTTTTAGGTCTTTCTTACGCTTGAGTCAGCAGTGGAGTGAGGTGACTAACAGGACAGACAAGTGTTCCAGGTGACCCGGGAGTCACCCCTCCCGGGCCAGCGTGACTCAAACGAAGGGGGCAGCTTCCTGTCTCGCTGTGCTCGGGTGACTCGACTGTTTCTTGCTTGTTTCTGTTGCTCTGAAACTTCAGTCTCCCATCAACTTTTCTTTTTTTCCTGCTTGCCATACACAAGGGAGGATTCCGGCCCATACAGGTAACATCACCGTCTGTCTGGTGGACTCCACAGACCTGCATGGCATGACTAGAACCTCCCTGAATGAGCCCGACCCTCTAGCGTTCCACCCCGCACAGCCTCTTTCTCACCCTGCCGAGTCCTTATTATTAGCTGCCTGTTTGGCATCGCGGAACTTGTAATTAGCGATTTTAGGAATGTGACGAGCAGAATGTAAAGTTTCCTGGTGATTTCCACCGGCCCGTCTCCAATAACACATGGAACCCGATTCATTAGTGGGAAGGTGGTTCCCCCGCGGGGTATTTTTAGAGGGTTTGCAGCATTGTTTCTGCTGTCTCTACAAGACGCTGTTGTCCAGTACAAGCAGATGTTATTCAGAACCAAACTTTTGCTCTTTTCCTCCCGCCACTTTAGCTAGTTAATTTACCTGGTTGGTTGTACAACCGTAGTTATTAAATAGACTGTAATGCGTTTGTGCCGTGTTCAGTGTCTTAATTCTGGTAATTTATGACCACCTGCTATCAGGAGGTTAAAGATGGGGGCGGGGGGGGGTCTTAGACAAGTGTCGGCATTGACCTTATCTCATTTTATCTCTCTGGAAATGTAACAGTTGGTTTACTGATGTTGTTCACTAGTTTGGGGACTTTTAGAGGACGCTACGCTGAAAGGACACTAGCGGGTGTGGGTTGATTACCTGTTGCCATTTTCTGTGCAGTTTTTCCCAAGAACGCAGATACAGAGTGCCCGGCCGGCGATCCCGGCCAACACAGCCTCCATACGGGCCGGAGCGCAACCCCCCACCGCAGCGGTGTATCCTACCAATCAGCCGATCATGATGACCATGGCACCCATGCCTTTCCCGTCCCCTCAGCCTGCACAGTACTACATCCCACAGGTGACACACACGGAGACACACATTCCACTTGCATTGACAAATACTGAGCAGGACTGGTTCTCCACTGGGTTAGGGTTATGGTTAGGGGGGTTAACCCTTAAATTAGCTGCACTTTTATGTTCTGTTCTAAGATTTCTCTCTTTCCACTTGCAGTATCGCCACGGTACACCTTACGTGGGACCTCCTCAGCAGTATTCTGTACAGCCTCCAGGGTCTAGCACCTTCTACCCTGGTCCAGGGCCAGGGGAGTATGCAGCTCCATATCGTGAGTAATTACTCCTTAATGGTCAAACGTTAAAGAAGGGGGAAAAACACAATGGCCAGGAACAAACTACTTTATTGCTATAACTAATCCAAACTGGGAATTTGGTTTGAACTCTCCACGAGACTGGTCGAAGGGCATTTTGGCCAGATGGACTGGAGGTTTCAGCTCCTTCCACAAATGTTTAACAGATTTTAGATCGGGGCTCATAGAATTTCCGACTGGTGCAACTCTTTAGCTGCGTGTTTTGGGTCATTGTCCTGTCGGAGGACCAAGACTGAGATCAAGCTTTCTGCTAATGGGCCGCACATTTCGCTCCAGACAGATTCAAGACGGCCGTGCGCCGACGCAGCAAAGACTTGGAGCCTCTTTTCTTTGCAAGCTTCATTTTTCATCGTCACTTAGAGCTGAAGTGACGTGTCAAAAGCTCGCGTTTGGACGTTCTTCCAGACATTATTGGGGCCTGTCCATATGTATTTTGGTAAACTCCAGACCTGCTTGTTCTTCCAGTAAAGGTCGATTCTGGTCAAATTCAGCACGAGGCTGTACTTTTGTAATATTTGAGGTCTAAAAGAATGATTTGTGCTGCGCAGCGGCGGATAATGGGAGGACGACGGCTCTTAGACCGCTCCTGCTATTAACAAAACCACCTTTCTTTCAAGAAAGTGGACATTTATTTTAAAAAATGGCTTTAATGCAAAGTCTGACACAAGTCTCACCGGTGCACTCGGTATGTTTGCAGGTAGTCTGGAGCACTCCAGTTGAGTAGTCTGCCATTATGGAGAATTGGGTGGGGGGAGGGGGGGGGCAGCGCTGTAACATTTAAGTCCACTTTGTCTCTCACAGCAAAGGGTGCTTCACGTTCCCCTGCTCACCCATAATATCTGCGCTCTTTATTGGTTCGTGTCTTTGATTTGTTGGATTTCTCCGGGTTTTTCAGCACGCGCTTCGTTCCGCTGGGGTGTGCAGGCGTGGACACCAGCAGATCGGTAGCCTGAGGAGTGGAAAAGGGCCATTTTCGGTGTTTGACTAAAGTGCTTCTCTCCTGTTTCTTGGGTCCATCCTCAGATACCCTCAGGTACCCCCCACCTGTTTCCCCCTCCGTTCCAGCGCCAGTTGCCACAGCTGGGCCACCATACTACCCAGGACAGACTGTGTACCCGCCCTCACCCCCCATCATAGTGCCTACACCACAGCAACCTCCACCAGCCAAACGCGAGAAGAAAACAGTGAGTCAAAGCTGCTTTTATGCTATTGAGTTGAACACATTTAATACTGGAATACAACATGTAGGTTGAATTTAACCTAATGAAATATAATGTACAACCTTTGCTGCCTAACTCTTCGGATTGACGTGGCAGTGCTTGGAAAACCATCCCCCCTCCCTCATTTTTGATGGTTTTGCCCATTTTTCACACTGAAGCGTTTTTAGATGGTCACGCACATTTTAATACAAGACACAGATAATCCCAGTAAATGCAAAATGCAGTTTTCTAAATGCTGGTTTCATTTATTCGGGAGGGAAATTGATTACTCCGGGCTCCGTTAAAAGAATAAAATACTTAAATAGACTCTGACTGATAAGGAAACGCTACCATCCAAACAAAGAGTACAGAATCAATGCAAAATAAAGTAATCTGGAAAGGGCTCGAGAGCCATTTCCAAGGTTTTGGGACTCCAGCAAACCGTGTTCGGAGCCATTATCCACAGACGGAGGCATCTTGGAACGGTGGTGAACCGTGCCGGCAGTGGGGATCCCTCCAAGAGCACAACAGTGGCTCAAGGAATAAAGCTCAAGCTAACGTGCACTTGGGTTCTGCAGCAGGATAAGGACCCCGTAAACACCCCGGCAAGGCCACCTCTGGATGGTTTGAAAAAGACCTCCCCTTTTGGAGTGGCTTAGTCAAAGTGTAGCCTCGAGTCCAACTGAGATGCTGTGGGGTGACCTTTTCACTGACATAGTGTCCTCTAGCTTACAATGCTGAGACAAGAACCAGAAACGTGCCTGCAAAGCTAATTTAAAAGAAACTGCCGGCTCTGGGTTGGGTGTCACCCAGTTCTGTGATGTGGGCTGAGGTCCGGGCCGCTTGTGCTCAGCTCTCTACGGTTTTTGTGTGTTCCCGCCCTCCCAGATCCGTATCCGAGACCCCAATCAGGGCGGCAGGGATATCACAGAGGAAATCATGGCAGGGGGATCAGGGAGCAGGAATTCAACACCTCCTGTTGGCCACCCCTCCTCTACCCCTACACCCCCACAGGTATGTATCACGCGCAACTCCTCTCGCCTTCTTACCCACAGCTCGCTTACACGGGCGCCGTTGTGAAGCGTTTAGAGCATCCGATTGGCCTCATGTTGCCCTTCATTACGGGTGTGGCAGACAGGAAGTGGCCACCGTGTCACATTTAGGCATATTTAGATTCATAAATTCTAGGATTGTACCAATTGTTTTCAACTCGTTAGAACTTCAGGCCCTCAGGGTTTTTCCACAATCCTCATGTGTTTGACATTTTGAGGATTTTCTCGCTAGCAGCCGTTAGCGTGAACACAAATAGGTGTGTTTTGAGCTGGATTTAACAAGTTTAATGAATAGAGCAGCAGAGCCTACAATGCAACGTGTTGTGAAGCGAGAGTGCGTGGATAAGTACCCATTAATGCAAGAAGAAAGATAACCGAGGCTGTAGAAGAGGGACGTTTTTGGAAAACACCAGAAGGATCTCATCAAGAAGAGAACAGAGCTGTGAGCTTCTGGGAAATAGTTTAGCTGATTCAGCCAGCGAGGCATTTGGTAGCATACGAGTGCCTCCAAGATTGCCACATGTTTGCACCACCTCCCGCCTGGACACTTGCCAGCATCTGCCTGCTGCCGACATTCTCCAAATGTTTGACGGATGTGTGAATAGATGCAGGGAAAGTCTGGATCTGATCCTCTGCAGTGCGTGTTTGACTGGGCTGGAACCTACCGTACTGCTCTTGCTAACGACTCTTTTAATCCCACACCTGCTTCTTCCCTGTCATCCTTTCTACTCACTCACTCTTGTACAGTATATTGCATACATGCTGTTTTTTTCTCCTCTCATTTCTTCTACAGAATCCCCTCAAGTTCTTTTGGCTGTCAGTTTTGCTTGTCTCAAAGAAAACCGTGCACAACGTAGCATCGGTCACACGAACACTTGTAGGTTTAACCGCTGGCGAGAAGAAGAGCCTTGGCAATAGCAGAGAAGCAAAAAGGACGTTGTCCGTTTCATGACGTGACTCGTAGTGAGCCTGAAGTCGAAAAGCTTGAGGATTCTGAAAAAGAATGCAGTGATTTGGTTTCCCTGTGAAAGTTAACAGTCTCTCCTCTTTCTCTGTCTGTGTGTGCACTTTTTGACTCCTTTTCTTTTCTCCGTTCTGTGCGTTTCTCTCTATGTTCCTGAGCATTTCCCATCCTTCAATTTTTATTCCCCAACATCGATCTCTGTTCTCTGTCACCATTATTCTCCCCTTGAACGTACCCATATGCCATTTGGCTTATTTCTTCTGTCCTGTATTTGGGCTTGTTTCATTTTATTTGCATGCATGCGCGCGCTTTTCTTGCATCTCTGTGCGTGTCCGTCCGTTCTTCTGTGTTGCTAGTTTTTATGGCCGCACCCTCATTATCCTCACATTTTCTACCTCAAATCACAGCAGCTGAGCAGCAGCCAGTCTCCAGAGCAGCAGCCGTCACAGTCTCCGCAGCAGGCCCATCCTGGGAGCTTCACGCTGGAGACGCCGCAGCCCCAACATCCACAGCAGTCGCTGAGTGGATCATCAGACACCAAACCAGGGCCAGGTTTGTACCACCCCTTCCCCTCTTTCTTTAAGACGGTGCTGAAGAACCCTTTCCATGATTTTCTGCCCACAAAGTTGAAGCGGGATTATGGGTGGACTTCTTGGGCCACACGGGTCGACCTTAGCCAGCGAGCTAACAGCCAGAGCCAACTCAACGGCATGAGTTAGCGTCGTGGCGGTCTATGTGTCGTTCCAAAAATATTTGTTTCCAAGCGGTTGCGACCACACGCGGCAGACTGAACACCTTGATGGGTTGCGTCTGCTTCTTGCTGGTTAAAGCACTATGATTTCATCACTAGCCTAGCACCCTGGTGCTTCTGTTTAGCTGCATCTCACACCCCTGATTTCACAACACAAGCGTATCGCCCGTTCAGAAGAGGCTACAAATCAAGGGCAGCGTCAGCAGAACTCCCTGTTTTTCCTAGTTCTCAGCGGGGAGTACAAAACCAGTTCATTGTCCAGTTTTATTGGTAGTTATTGTTGTTTATCCCTCAGTCTTAGAAGTGCTAAAGTCTTATTTTCTGCTATAATAATAATAATAAAATGAATGTATTACCATAGCACTTTAAAATGTTCCCAAATTACAATTCTCTGCTCTTCCTCCTAGATGATACACCAAATTTGGAGCCACTGGTCCCAAAGTCTTCCTCACCTGGGCTTCTGCAGTCTGAAGCTCCTGTGGAGAGACTTGAGTCTAGTAGTCCAGGACCTGAGCCCTGTTGTACTGTTGAACCAGAGCCTCCCTTACCTTCCACAATGGCTGCCCCCACCACTCTCCCGCTGTCAGTGGCCAACAGGAGTGAGCGTCCCTCGACCAGGGAGTCCGCTCCTTCCCCCTGCTCCCCTTCCCCCTCAGCGGTGGAACCCAAACCCACCTTACCACGACCTCACACCCCCTGCACAGATAAGACTCCAGATGCCACACGGACGCCGGCGTCGTCGCCAGCGCCGGCTTCAAAGGCTCTGAATGGCCTGGCAGACTCGAGCACCGAGCTGGATTCTCCCGCTCACGAACCTCCTCTCCTGTCCGCTGCTGCGATTCACGCCTCTGCAAGCGCCTACGGCGAGTCCTCCTCGTCCTCCGAGACGGTGCCCCCTGATGCAAGGCCAGAGGTGCCCATCGCTGCTGCTCTCACCCCAATGGCACCTGTGGCGGTGGTGCCAGTCACCTTGACCTCAAGTCCCGTCCCAGCTTTGCCAGTCATGCTTCCTCCCGGCCTTCCACCTCTAGTGCAGGCCACAGCAGAGGTCGAGGAGCTGAACAAATCCTTGGACACTAAAGAGCTTGCTCAAAGGGTAGAAGCAGAGTTACAGGCAGGCGTTGCTGATGGAAAAATAGACCCCCAACAGCAAACGCCCCCCAGGAAGGGGCCCACTACAGGTACCGTTGCATCCTCACCTCAGACTGTAAACTTGTTTTGTGTGTGTATTAAGGGACGAGATCACAGTAGGTGCGTAGCAAGACCAGTAAAACTGGGACCTCTTTGAATGTAAACGAGCTCTGATTTGTGCTTCCTGTAGTTGATCCGACTGCTCCTGCAATACCAAAGACCTGGAGGAAACCAAACGAAGTGGTCTCTGCTGGAGATGCACCTCAAATGGAGGACAAGGTAAGAAAGATTTTTTTTTTTAAAACGAGCAGTAGAGAATAAAGCCGTTGCATCCATAAAAATGCAATTGCTCTCAATCTGTTCCATTCTGTTTTGTTCGTTTATCAGAGTCGCGAGGGCAGCATTTAGGGGTAGTGGGGTAGCTGAGATGTGCCCAGCTAACTTGCAGGGATGGTCCAGGGCTAGATGAGAAGGGTATTCCCTCCAGCATGTCCTGGGCCTGCCTCGGCCTCTCATCCTCATTGGACATGCCTAGCCTGCCTCTATAGGTAGACCTCCATCAGGCATTCTAATAAAATGTTTCACTTCATTTTAGGAACTATAATAAATGTCTAGATTGGATTATTTTTAGCATTAAAGGTTAGCAAAAGAGTTGAGCTGTATCTACTGTGGTTGACATTAGAACTTTTGGGGCTCTAATTATAGTTTCAAGCCTAATTTTGGACCTCATTTCTCAGAATATTCTTAAGTATATTGTGCCTTCTTGGGAAGGTCTTTCAGTGCTGCGCTGTTTTCCAGATACACGCTTTAGTATCGCGACCACGGTCGTTCTGGCTCTTTCATACTCGTTCATTCAGGTCATTCAACTTGAGGGTTGAAGTAAAATTCAGTCATTTCACCCCACGTCTCCTTATTTGGGTTTGTATCCTAGTAGGAAGGATGTGCGCTGTCATAAAATGTCCCCACATCATCATCATCATCATCCTCAGAATCTCCCTTTTAGAACTTGTAGAGGACAAAAGTGATGTGTTAATAGAAAAAAACGGATTATTGATATGTGTGTGTCTGGTTTGGTGCAATCTGAGCAACGTGGTGGGAGCGCAGACCTGTTTCAGGGGAATTTGGGGGTCATACGTGACCATTTCTGCCTTTGAGGAACACTTGGGGCAATCTGTCTTTAGATGAAATGAGGTGGGAGCGTAAATGTTCTCCGTGTTGAACTGTGTTGACCTACAGGATGAGTCCAGGCCAGTGGTTCAGCCTGGAGGAGACCCCGGTCTGCAGCCTGCACTTCCTCTGAGCACCAGTCTCGTGTCACTCCCGCCAGTTTTCCCCACCCCCTCCGCTGCACTTCCTGCCGTCGGCCCCGAGGCCGACGGAAAACCTGCTGACGAGGACGGCGAGCCCGAGCTTGAGCCTATGAGGAATGGAGCCGGACACATTTCAGAGACGGAGAGCAGTGACAGCGGAGCAAACCCCGGGGACAAGGAGAGCTCCACAGGTGCTTCACAGGATATGGAAGGTTTGCGCTTGCCTTGTTCATTTAAAAATATATATACGTTTTTGCCAAATCTTGATTTGTAACTCATATCTGTTTCCCTGTTTCTCAAATTCTACTCGGTGGTGCAGACCTGGTAGAGTCTAATGGAAAGCGCCAGTATAGTCGGGCCACCCTTTTGGGCTTCCAGTTCATGCCTGCCTGTATACAGAAACCAGAGGGACTCCCACCCATTACTGATGTTGTGCTAGATAAGGTAGGTCGAGCACAGAAGGGCTCTGAGGGGAACCATCGTTGTTCTAGCTCGATGGGTGACCACTTTTAATGTGTGGACGGAGTAATTATGGATGGTAGCACAATAACTCACAAATTAGGAACTGATTTTGATGAGACTTTCAGGAAATGTTGATAACGGGACGAGGAACCGCTCGTTACATGTCAAAGCCAAGGGGCTGTGCTCAGAAAGGAGCTGCTTATTTTTAAGTTGAGCAACCTCCGCGAAGGGAAGACAACTCGCGCCTCTCTGCTCGTGTCGTCGTTCTCTAATGAGCTACAGAGAAAACAGGCCAGCGAGAGCTTGTGCGCGCACAATTCTTTTGTTATTAGTGACGGTGCGTTCAGTGTCTATATTAATTCTGGGAGTGCCTGAACGTGAACGTTGTCTGAAGGAGGGAAATGAGATTCTACGTTTTTCTCGCCTTCAATCCAGACCAGCAAACAGTCAATACCAAAGAGCTCCCACTTCCTTATCAATAATAATAATAATAATAATAATAATAATAATAATAATAATAATAATAATAATAATACTAATATACGGAATGTCTGTGGTGGGTCCGGGCATGTGTCGCGAGTATACGTTTGAAACTCCCCCACCTCTGCAGTCGTGGTCTGGTGTTTGGATGACAGTCGGACCGCTGTCACGTCACCCCTGGCACACTTAACCCCCCCGCCCACCCCACCCTCCCCAGAAAGAACAACTATTCCAACAAGGGTTTGATGTACAGTGGAGTCTCCCTTGGAAAAGGAGTCAGGAGGAAGTGAAGGACGACTGAAAGACAAAGCCGGATTTGTTCTTCTCTCCTCCCCCACAACAGCCCGGCTCTCCTGGGTTCCTCCCTTGCTCCTGTCCCCCCCCCCCCAACATCTGCTCACTGAAGCCTTCTAGTGTTGTTTGAGATGGTGTCCTCTGCCTGTTATCTGACGCGCAGATGAACCAAAACAAGCTGCCTTCCCGAGTGGTGGATTCCAGAGCCATTTCCAGAGGGCCCGATTTCACACCTGCCTTTGCAGATTTCGGCAGACAGATGAGCGGAGGACGAGGCACCGCTGTAAGTTAACGCTGGCGTTGAATTTATATCTCCTATTATGCTGGAACGTATCCATTATGGTGGGTTGTGACGCACTGTTCTCCATGATATGCTGCTGTCCGTGTCCACAGCTTATGAACATCGGGGCGCGCAGGCCTCCGCCCAGAAAGATCATCATGAATTTGTCAGTGAATGATGATGTTCAGCTGAAGAAGTCTGAGAACGCCTGGAAGCCTGGATTGAAGAGGGAAAGCCCTGCCGATGATCCTGAGATGCTAAAAACACAAGTAGGGGCACGTTTATGCGCGGCGGCGTTCCTTTCAAAGCTTGAGCCCCGATGAGACGATTGAGGTCTTTGATTCTTCTCAGGAGCTCTTCAGAAAGGTCCGTAGCATCCTGAACAAGTTGACCCCTCAGAAGTTCAACCAGCTGATGAAGCAGATTACAGACCTGACCATCGACACGGAAGAGAGGCTCAAAGGCGTCATTGACCTGGTCTTTGAGAAGGCCATCGATGAGCCCAACTTCTCCGTGGCCTACGGAAACATGTGCCGCTGCCTCGCCACGGTAAGCAGGAGGTTGGGAATCGTTGTCCTTGACGGAACATGCCGTTTCAGTGGGTTTCCTACTCGTGTTTTATAGCTCAAAGTGCCCATGACGGAAAAACCCACCTCCTCGGTCAACTTTCGCAAATTGCTGCTAAACCGCTGCCAGAAGGAGTTTGAGAAAGACAAGGTGGACGATGTGGTATTCGAGAGGAGGCAGAAAGAGCTGGACTCGACGGCATCGGTGCGTGACAAAGGAAACTGCAGCTTCCAGCCCCCCCCCCCCCCCGGCGGCGGTTTTGACCTGTTGCTAAATATCTCTTTGGTGTTTCCCCCGCTGGCTTCAGACGACGGAGCGCGAGAGGCTCCAGGAAGAGCTGGAGGAGGCCAAGGACAAGGCCCGGCGGCGCTCTATCGGCAACATCAAGTTCATCGGGGAGCTGTTCAAGCTCAAGATGCTGACCGAAGCCATCATGCACGACTGCGTTGTCAAGCTGCTTAAGAACCACGACGAGGAGTCGCTGGAGTGTCTGTGCAGATTGCTCACTACCATCGGCAAGGACCTCGACTTTGAGAAGGCCAAGGTGAGCCAGAGAGACGGCGGGATCCCCTCAGTTCTCCAAAGAACTTCCCACGTTTTCTTCTGCGTTAGGTGGCTCCACGCTTCGTTTAGAGCATTTTAGTGCGGGTTTTCTTAGACTGGAGCTGTGCCAAATGTACAAATTTGCATCTGTTTCCAATCAAGGTTGGACATAACTTGCAACTTTTATTCAAATTCATCTCTAGATCCTGCAGTATAACAACCGTTGAGTGGGGAACATGGGTGTAACTGCACGAGAGCTTTTGCATATTTGCCATTTAATACATATTTTCGCAGAGATCAGCTTCTGACCCCATAAATGAGTCTAAATTGAGCAGTTTCAGGTTTGTCAGGGCAACATTTGTTTTGTGGCTCGGTCAGTCAAAGTCATTCGGTTTTAACATAATTGTTTGCTGCCCGCTGCCTTTAGATCAGATAGAGAAATGGAGACTATTGCCTCCCCGTCTCAAACGATCCCATTTTCTCTTGTTTGCAGCCTCGCATGGATCAGTATTTTAATCAGATGGAAAAAATAGTCAAAGAGAGGAAGACGTCATCTCGTATCCGGTTTATGTTGCAGGATGTCATCGACCTCAGATTGGTGAGTCTGGTGCCTGGACCTTCTGGTCAAATGTTTTCACGCGCAGATATTTTCTCTTCCGTGTTCCGCTCGTGTTGCCACAACTCTCCAGTAAAGGAAATCCTGACTGCGAAACCAAGTATCGCCACAGAATGTCCTAAAGGTGTGCTGGGCCTGTATTTTGTTATTCCTTCAGCACAACTGGGTGTCCAGAAGAGCCGATCAGGGTCCGAAAACCATCGAGGAGATCCACAAGGAGGCGAAAATCGAAGAGCAGGAGGAACAGAGAAAAGTACACCAGCAGCTTCTCTCCAAGGACAGCAAGAGACGGCCAGGTCAGTTCTGCTCGAAATCCTCTTTAAGGCTTAGACTTCCATGGGCACAGCTCCCGTCAGTCGGAGCGCCGTGCAGGCAGACTTCCTGTCCGTATAGCATGCAGAGACGCTATTGTACCCAACAGCAGCCAGGAAGCCCCCTGCCCCCTCCCATCTGTGAGCTGACCTATAAAATTTCATCATTGATGACAAGAGCTGCCAGAAATGTCACCTTTTCTCAGCCGTTTAACTTTCGTCTTCAGTGGGGGTTTTAGAGTTTTAATATACACTCAACGCCCCCCCCCCCACTAATCCAGCAACCCGTCTTTTCTTTCTTAGAAGCAAGAGAGCAGCGCGTGCAGAGGGAAGAGACCTGGAACACTGTGCCCATGACTAAGAACAGCAGAACTATCGACCCCAACAAGATCCCAAAGATCTCAAAAGTGAGGCAAACACCCTCTAACAACTGCTTTTTTTTGGTACATCATTTAATCATATAATGTGAATTTAAAGGTTCGCTCCAAATCAAGGAGGAATCATCTCGATTCGTAGAAGATAAATTGTGAATTGTTGTATCTTAAAGTGAGCCCTGATTTTGAAGTGATCAGGTTCTATTCATTCTGGTTCTATTCAGAAGTGCAGCGTCCCCCTACTGGACGCTTGCGGTACTGCCGTGTCTCATGTTGGAGGACTCTCAACATGGAGTTGGGAATCTTTCCTGAGCCGGGAATCACCGGTTTAGAAATATTGCCAACTTGGTCTCCTATTTTTGCAGCCGCAAATGGATGAGAAGATCCAGCTGGGTCCCCGGGCTCAGGTCACATGGGTGAAGGGCAGCAGCGGAGGGGCCAAGGCCAGCGACTCGGGTAATGGTAATAATTCATCCCTCAGCGTTAAGCCTGACTAATACGAGCCTGGTTTCATTCACAGGGACAAACTCTTTAGTGGGATGTCCCGTTACACACTGACCCACAACATACAGGAGAACTTGCCACCGTTTAGACCCAGTTCCGTCGAGGATGCAAGTCTAACATTCCAACAGCGGTTTGACTGAATCTTATTTCCATGGCAGAACTTTCCCGGACGGCAGGCCTCAATCGTTATTCCGCACTGCAGTCGACGCCTTCGTCTCAGCCGTCCGCCGCCCCTCCACAGAATTCCGACTTTGACTCCAGAAGAACACTTGGGAGGTGAGGGAAGCTCGCAGAACCACTGCTGGACAGTCGTGCTGCTCGTAGATCCTTCTGATCGATGAAGAACCGTTCCCGCTCTTTATTCCCTCTCGCAGCAGTCGGAGCAGCTCAGGGAGGGACCGCAACGAGAAACCACTTGTGTCCGGCACCTCATCACGGCCAGGATCCTTCATCAGGGGAGGGAGCACCAAGGAGTTGCTCAACAGTCCGACCCCCGACGAGGCGCGGAGAGAGCGGGAGGGGGCGGAGCCCCGCAGAACGAGCGTCACGGAAGACAAAACGGAGCCCGAGCGCAACCGAGTCAGGGAGGCCGGTAAGCGAAATCCCGAATCCTGCTCCAGAACTCAACGCCGCTCCTAAATTCGTAGAGTCTTTCTGACATTCAGACCTCCCTTTTAAACAGTGAAAGCCGAGCCGCTCCAGCCCCAAGACCGACCCACCCTGTCTGAGGAGGAGGTAGAGCGGAGATCAAAGTCCATCATCGATGAGTTCCTGCACATTAATGACTATAAGGTACCAACGGCTTCTCAACAAGCAGCAGCCTCTGCGGATAACGCTACTGAACCAGAGTTTAGGTGTTGAGAGGCTGCTCTCGCCTTTAAATAACCCATCTAAAGTTCCTGGTGGACATTCCATGCGTGTTAAGACACAGTTAGGGTTAGAGTCTAACCCTAACTGTGTCTTAACAGTTGCGGGCCGTATGAAATCTTACTGCGGGCCGTGATTGGCCCCCGGGCCGGACTTTGGACATGCCTGGGTTAGACAGACACAGTTTGGTTTGCTCCAATAGCAGTAACCCCCCCCCCCCCCCAACCATCTTTGTCCTCTGCAGGAGGCTGTTCAGTGTGTGGAGGAGCTGGACCTGGGCCCTCAGCTACACACCTTTGTGCGCGTCGGGGTGGAGTCGACGCTGGAGCGAAGTCAGATCACGCGGGACCACATGGGCCAGCTGTTGCTGCAGCTGCTGCGCCAGGGTCCCCTGCCCAAGAGCCAGTTCATCAAAGGGTCGGTTCCCCTGCCTCCACAGGCGCTAGATTTCCTTTACAGTCAGCTTAACGAGGGAATCGCCCGATTTTCTCAAGCTAGCTTTTGCGCCGACTTTTGGCGTCGTTCAGTTCTTGGTGGATTTGGACGTGTGTGTTTTTGCCCCCGTCAGGTTTGCGGAAACGTTGGAGCAGGCTGATGACATGGCCATCGACATCCCTCACATCTGGCTGTACCTGGCCGAGCTGCTGAGCCCGGTGCTGAGGGAGGGGGGCTTCTCTATGAGAGAGCTCTTTAGGTAAGAAGACAGAGGCGGCGTCAGTTTAATGTTTAATGAAAGAAGCCAGATCCCTAATTTGTTTTGTTGTTTCTCTTTGTTCCCAGTGAATTGAGGAAACCTTTGCTCCCTGTGGGAAGAGCTGGGATGTTAATTTCTGAAATACTGCACATTCTATGCAAACAAACGGTTAGCGATACCTTTGAGGGCTTTGTGTCGGGCTCTGTTGTTTGCTTAAAGTTTTGATTCACCGATTTAATGATTTTACTGTTTCCATGGTAAATATGGATAAAACATCGAGGTGTGTGATGCTCTACAGAGCCAAAGGACTGTGGGTTCTCTGTGGAGGGATTCCGGCCTCAGCTGGACGGACTTCCTGCCCGAGGGAGAAGACGTCCAGACCTTCATCTCCCAGCAGGTCGGTAGTCGAGTGATCCGCTTCTGCTTTCATTATATTTTCATTCGAAACAACTTCTCCATCGCTGTCAATTCACCAGAAACTCCAATCGGTTCTTTCGGACGGCTCTGGCCCTGATGCTGCTCAGGCTAAAAGGATTCTGTCCCTGGACGAGCTGAGCCAACAGCTGGAGAGGCTCCTGCTAGAGGACATGGCCAGTGACGAGCAGATTTTTGACTGGGTGGAGGTATGAGAAGATGGATGTGGGCTCACAGTTCTGATAGGGGAACGCTGCCAATGTAGACTGGTCGGGAAGCAGCACACACACGCACGTGCAAACGAGAGCCTTCTGATTGGAAATGAAAGACCCTACCCATTTATGTGCACATGTTTTAGGCCTTTTTTCTCAAGTACAGTGCTTTTTTATCCCAGATTGTTCAGTAAAACAACATTTGTACATTAAATGACACTCATCACGCCTACTTCAAATTGTTCTGGGAGCGCGAATCGACTGGCTTTCCCAAAAATAGCAAACATGAGCTCAACGTAGCTCCAGAATGGCTGCGGGTGTTTTCCACGGCAACGGTGGAGGGAGCTGAAAGCGTAGCAGTGGTGGAACATGTGATGGTGGGAAGGATCATGATTCCCTACACCCAAACCTCTGAAGGTGCCCGCTAGTTTGGAGCCCCGTCTATCAGCCGGCTAATTACCCTGAATGTGTGTGTGTGTGTGACTGGAGCTGCAGCCAGAGTGTTTTTTTTAGTCTCTTTTTTGATTAGCAGCAGTTTACTTTAGTCTTTGACTCTTTTTGCCATCTCACATAAGAATCCTGCTCCCATCTAACCGCCAACCGGTGTTTCTTTCGATCTGCAGGCCAACCTGGATGAATCTCAGATGAGCTCTTCTCCCTTCCTGAGGGCTTTAATGACAGCTGTGTGTAAGGCGGCAGTGAAAGGTGAGAGCCCCTCCCCCCCCACCTGGGGCAGCTAAGACCGCAGCACCGGTTGCCGTTTCCCTCGCTCACTCTTCTTCATGCTCTAACAAACAGATGATAACACCAACTGTCGAGTGGACACAGCCATCATCCAGCAGAGACTGCCTGTGCTGCTCAAGTACCTTAACTCAGACACTGAGCGACAGCTGCAAGCACTTTATGCACTTCAGGCCTTGATCGTCTCTCTCGATCAGCCTCCAAGTAAGCTCCGGATCCTACCTCCTCCTTTAAATGATTCAGGAACGTTTCTTCTTTATCGCACGGGGTTAAGTCGTGTTTAGACCAATTTGAAAGCATGATTGTAAGAGGTAGAGGCTGTTGAGGCTGGAATCGAACCGCTGCGCTTGTAGCTAGCGTTGGAAAATCTGCTGAAAGTTCAATCATCGGTTAGCAGCTTGTGTTGTTTTTCATTTAAATTTCCCATTTCTGACTTGTTGCGTGCTCAATATCTGACCATCCCGCCTTTTGTTTTAGCTGCCTATTTGACGCTAGCTGTTTTCAGATGATGCTCTCCTGACTTCATACGTTTCAGCTCAGTTTTTGAGGGTCTGAGGTTTAATAAAAGCAGCTTTAAAATGCTGGGGAACATCAAGCAAGCAGGCGGGACAAGGACAAACACTTTTTTAAAAAGAATGCTGTGGTTGATTCCAACATTAAAGTCCTAATTGGATCTTCTGAGCCGTTGCTTGTATGAATAAAAGACCGATAATTGGAGCACGAGTTTCCACCCTGGTCTAAGATGCTCTCCCGGTTTCTAACAAATAACACAATCCCAAGAACACAATTTCCCACGTTTTGCTCCTTTCTTCATTTAAGAAATGAATTCCTTTGTTTTTGGTGTTACTTTCCCCCCTCCCCAGACCTTCTCCGGATGTTCTTTGACTGTCTTTACGATGAGGACGTCATCTCCGAGGACGCTTTCTACAAGTGGGAGTCCAGCAAAGACCCTGCAGAGCAGGACGGCAAGGGCGTGGCCCTCAAGTCTGTTACGGCCTTCTTCACGTGGCTGCGGGAGGCAGAGGAGGAGTCGGAAGACAATTGACGAGGGCGGAAGCTGGGGGGGACAACTTTAGTGGAACTGCATCCTTACGGCAGAATAAACATTCAAAATGAATGTGTGTGTGACCAGGACAACGAGTTTACGGCTGGAATTTTTTTCTGCGGTACTGTTCTGAGACATGCTGCCATTTTGAGTTTGGATTCCAGTGATGGAAGCACTAAATACCTGTATTATACATAGAAAATATTTTTGTTTTAAAATTTAACTTACTTTTCTTTTGTTACTTTTTAAAGAGAGACTTAAAAGATACATAGGTTCCGGACTCTTTAATTTATTATTTTTTTAAGGACTGCAAATATGAAAGTTATTTAACATCTTGCAGATGCTCACAGAGGAGAACATGGCAACACAAATAACAATATAATTAATTATAATAACAAGAATACTGTAATGAAATGGAACCCTCCTGGATTCTCCTGTTTGTTGAAACGGGGGGAAAGAAAATCCTTTTGGGATGAAGGGAAAGCCAACAAAACCGGTGTGGATGTGCAGGAAAGGGGTGACGTGTCGATGTTGGAGGCTCCCTGGCTCGCTCGGCACTCACAATGATGTACATAGGCCTCCCCAGAGGTGGCGATGCATTCGACGGAACGCCAGCCAGATGTGTTCGGCGAACATGAGAGGAAAAATAATGCAACTGAAAAAAAAAAAGAGGAAAAACTCAAATGGCCATGGTCATTGAACAAAATGCTTGTAATACTTCAGAGCTACAGAGCAAATTAAAGCTTGTAAATACATTAAAGATAAAAGTATTTAAAAACGAATGTAGGTTCTGACGGTTTGTTCTTGTTTGTACTTTTGTCTCCTGCTGCAGCTTTAACTGGAATGCCCAGAAGAGAATGATGGTGACCTCGCATTAATCCCTTCACACTCTGCTTCTGATCACTTTTTTTTTTTTTTTAATCATCTTACCAAATGTAAAATAACTAGTTTGTGTCCAAATTAATCAGGCTTGAAACATTTGCAGCACCTCTAGTATTTTCGTATTTACATTCTCTCCGTAATTGGTTTTAAATCATCTTATCACATCTGAACGTGAAAGCAATTATGGTCCACATTTACACAATGGAAGCAACTTGTTTTATTATTGTTTTATTCTGCCAGAGGTAGGAAATAAGAATGCTGCCGTGCGTTGTGGCTCATTTCTAAGAGTAAAACCAATTGGGGAGATGACGATTAACCGCGGTTTCATACAAACATGGCCGCCGCGGAGACGCCCACCGAAACCACAACTCCCATGAGTCTTTGCTGCAGGCGACGAAACGACGCTCGGGACCAAAGAGGCGAGTTCTGCGACTATGCTGATACTTTTGGTTAAAGTACTGTTGCGACGCACTTAAGGGGCAACATAAGGTCAAATATTGGACCCTGGTGAAATAGAATGATTTTGAAAGGACCGTAGCAATAACACACGGTGCTTGCTAGCTAGCTAGCCCCCCGGTGCTAGCTAGCCTGGCTGTGCTGTGCGCGTTAAAACAACCGTGAGAGACGCGACGGTGATTAACAAACGGCCCGTTTGAGCCTCCTGGAGGTTCACGTCGCCCACCGTGACGATGGGAATCCTCCGACGCGATGTGACGTGACGACGTGACCGCCAGTCGGAGCGGGGCGGGGCTCGTAAACACAAGTCTAAATAAAGGATCGTGCAGAAATTTCCACCAAACTGCTCCACTTGTGTCCGCTGGAACCGAAAGGTAGGTGTCGTTCGCGCCGCGCAGCGCGACGGGCGACGCGGTTTGGGGGTCGACGAGGACGCGCGGATCGCTGCGTTTGGCTGAATGCAAATTGAATTTTATCTGCCTTGTGCGACGCCATCATTGTGCAAGCGCACTGACAAAATGGCGAAATTGCCGTTTTCCCCCCCTTTCCTCGCTCAAACTGGCCGCTCGGCTTCCGTGCGAAGGTTCCAAATGTGCTCGAAGAACGCTTTCCGAGTGGAACGGGCTAAACACGAATGCCCCCTTTATTTCCTGTTGTGTTTTTTTTTTGTTTTTTGTGCAGATAATTGGTCGCAGTAAGTGCCGTGGGCTGGACGTGTCGGTGTCTTTACGCACCGGTGCGCGCCCCGGTGCTCCGCCGGTTGTGCTGTGTTGGGGACTGACACATGTGTTCCGTGCAGGTTAAATCTGGTGTGATGCCGATCCGCCGCGCAGCAGCGACTCCATCCCAGGAGAAGACCCCCTCCACTGCAGCCGAGAAAGGTTAGGCCCTTGCGGGGGCGCCGCTGGGGGCGTTGGGCCCCCGGCCAAAGCCCGTTCACCGTCCCCGTTAACACTCCAAAGCCCTCCAACTGCTCCTCGCAGCCATGATTGAGTGGGCAGAATTGTTTAAAGAACTACGTGGTTTCCCAGTCCACCAGCAGCGGTGGTGGGCGACCAGTTACTTGTCACTTTTGCACCAGTAAGCAGGACTGGTGATTAAATCAGATGTGGCCAGAGAGGTTGTTGCGTCCCGGATTGTTTGAGCTGCTTTGATGTGTGTGGATTCCTCCTCACCGGCGTTTTTGTTTTGTTCTCTGTCGTCCTCAGAGCCCGAAGCCTCCCCGGAGGAATCGCCCGCCGCCGACGAGGAAGCGGCGGCATCTTCGGCCGCGGCGTCCGAGCCCGAGGAGGCCGATGCCCCCGGCAAACCGGAGGCCGCGGAGAACGGCGAGAAGACGGACGGCGCCGCGGGGGAGGAGAAGGGAGAGGCGGCGGAGAAGAAAGAGTGAGTGTGAACAGAGAGCTACCGTGCAACTCTGGACCCTGCGATATTTCACTTTGATAGCACTTTGATCCGTGTCCATTGTCCCCCGCCGCCGGATGATGGCAGACTCATCCTCTCGCCGTTGCCGTGTGGCGAGCGTTCCCAGTATTTATCAGTCAGGCGCTGGGAAACCTGCTGGCTGTCTCAGAGGAGTCCAGGAGGAGTGGACGTTCATCTCTTAACATCATAGGCTCACTCCTTGTTATTTATTTCGTTCTACGCTTTAAAATTCCATCGTTTTAGGGAAACGGAGCGGTCCAGAGTTAAATGCTGGGCTGTTTAACGTCCGTTTCCTTTGGGCAAAGCGGGTGAACTCAATTCGGCTCTCTCGGCTTCTCCTCCTCCTCTTCTCCCAGACTTTGATGAAACTCAACTTACCTTCTATTTCTCCACCTCAGAAAGTCAGTTAGTCAGTTTCCTGCTGTGGCTCCCGTCAGACAGATGTTCTAAAGCTTGATTTTGTCTCCCCTGTCGGTGGCAAAGTGACAAATGCAAGGACTGCGCAGCCGGACAGTGTGCAACACACTGCTATGTTCTCCTACTAAGGTGAGGATGTGCTAAAGAGAAGGGTGGTGACCATCACAGTGAAATATCGCTCGCAGAGAACCGACGCGCTTCACTGAACCCGTGTGCGACTCCTTCTGGCGACAGGTTGAAGGATGGCTACAAGTATGAGAAAACCAAAGTGAAGAAGGTGAAAAGGACAATCCCTGCATGGGCTAGCATATCTGGCAGCAAAAAGGTTCCTGTCACCAACTTTTCAGGCACTCAGCACAAAGTGGATGATATCCTCATTGAAGCCATTATGGTGCGTAACGCCCGAAGCCTCCTCCCCCCCCCCCCCCCCGACCGCACGTTTGATTCCCGTCGGCTGGCGGGCGAAAACGCGTCTGATTTCTCTGTGCCGCTGTCTTTGCAGTCTTGCGACGACAGGGGCGGCGTTTCGTACCAGTCGCTGCTGAAGTACATCGGGAAAAAGTACCCGGGGATGGAGATCGAGAAGAAGAAGTTTCTCATCAAGAAGGCGATGAAGAAACATTTGGAGAAGGGAACCATCAAACAGGTAGAGGAGGCTCGTCGACGGGGCCGCGGAACGCTCCGAGCTGCTCCCGGTGATGGCTCGCGGGTCACGGGTGGTTCCGCTAATCCGTGTCTTTCTTTGTCCTCTCTGTCCACCAGCTCAAAGGAAAAGGCCTTTCAGGAACCTTTGCCATCAGGAACAAGCCTGTCCTGTCTAAGGTAAGTCGGAGCCCAGCTAATGCTGCTAGCGCCGCGGCGGGGTGGTAAAATCAGCAGTTTAACCCGGGTCCAGCTTGAGTCTTGGGACAGATGAGGAGTCTGATGCCGAGGAGTCGTTTGGGTTGCGTGTCCCATGTTTGTCTGCGAGACTGCGATGTGTTCAGGGACGTCTCTCCCGTTTCCAGAAAGCCGCTCAGAAAATGGTGTCGCTGGGAGACGCCCTTCCGCTCATCATCACACGGCTCTGTGAGCCAAAAGAGGCCTCCTATAACCTCATCAAGAAGTACCTGGAGCAGCACTTCCCCAATTTAAATATCGAGAACAGGTGATCCCATCGGTCCGGAGTAATCCATCGACTCTTAACCTCTGGCTAAATGCTTTCCTAACCGGTTCGTTGTCAGGCCGGACGTGCTGAGGACCGCCCTGGTTAAAGCGGTGGAGAGGAGACAACTGGAGCGCATCACTGGCAAAGGAGCCAGCGGGACCTTCCAGGTGAAGCAGTTTAGCCCCCCTCCTTTTTCAGCACTTTCCTTTTTTTGAACGCTTTCACCCTTTTTGGTGATTGGCACTAATGCGCTAAAACTGTCACAGTTGAAGCGTACTGGGAACAAGGTCCTGCTGAAGGGCGGAGTCTTGGAGGACGCCATCACGGCTGCCATCACAGCCATGAACGAACCCAAAACCTGCAGTACCACGACCCTACGCCGATACCTCATCGACGCCAACAAGGATAAGAAGGAGTATCAGCTAGGTAAGAGACTGCTGCTGTCATTATTACGGGTAGTGGGAAGTGGTTCATTTGTTTGGGAGCAGCAAATCGGCTCGGGACTGGTGGGAAACCAGTTTTCCTGTTATGTCTCTGCGCTACGCGCGTCTGTCCACTAGAGGGCGCCGTGACGCACCAATAGGACCAGTGTGTCGCAAAGTTGTATTGAAAGTAAAGGTCTATTTTGGTCTTGTTGTGACATTTGGGTAAGAAGATGGCTGCAATTGTTGGTTTCTGTCCTCCAGTGGCTCATCTGAGGAGAACCCTGACCAAGTGTAAAGTGCTCGGCTGGATGGAGCAGATCACTGGTCATGGCTTCAATGGAACCTACCAGCTCTCTTTCCCCTTTTATCCCAGGTACGTGAACCGGCTTTGATCATTGGACGTCTGCGTGTCCTCCTCTAACTGCTGCGTTTGTCTCCTGAAGCCCGACGGTCCTCTACCCTGACATGTTCAAACAGCCGCCCCCAAAGCGAAAGCAACCAGCCGCGTCGTCTTCTTCTGAAGAAGACGAGGATGAAGAGGAGGAGGAGGACGACGACGACGAAGAAACGGAGGATGAAGCTCCCTCTCGTAAAAGGTGAGCACTCGGTAAAAGAGATCTCTGATGATTCCATCGATTTAATCCCAACCAGTGTCAACTGGAGGATTTGGAATCAACCAGTTCCAGATAAACGGTGAAGAAAATAGTCCCAAGCCTCAGTTAACCTCTCCCCCTCCTCCGTGACACGCGCCCCCTTGTGGACGGAGGTGCCGCCGCCGCCTCCGTTTGAGGCTGAAAGTCTCCTGAAAACTCTTGTTGGAACTCAGAACCGGGTGTTCTTCTGTCCTCTTGTCGTTTGTCCTCAGGAGACCCGTAAAGAGGCCTCCGCCTAAAGTTCGCCACCCTCCGCCCACCAAGAAAGCTCGCAGCGCCGCTCAGTCCAGAGCGGCGGGCAGGAGGCGCGCCCTGGTCAAAAAGTCTCCGGCCAAGAAAGCCACGCCCCCCGCCGTCCTGACCGGCAGGAAAGCAAAGGTTGTGAAGGAGCCCTCGCCGCCGCCACCGCCACCGCCCAAAAAAGCCACGCCCGTCAAGAAAAGCGCTCCGCCCCGAAAGACCAAAACGCCCGCCGTAAAAAAGCTGAGCAAACGCGGCTCCAAGCAGCCCAAGGGGGGCGAGTCGTCCGCGAAGGAGGACGCAGGCGCCCCCGAGAAGAGGAGGGGCGCGTCCCGGCGTTCCAAGCCCGACGACTCGCCCGCCGAGGAGCCCGCCGCGAAGAAGGCAGCGACCAAAGCCGGCTCCAGGCAGCCCGACGAGCCCGCAAACAAAAAGGTGGCAAAGAGCAGCAAGCAGACGACGCGCAAGTCCAAGAGGGGGAAGCACTGAGGCCGGAGGGCCTGACGGACTGGGCCTCCCGCTGGAGCTCGCCGGCTTTTGTACTGATGTTTTCCCAGTTCGGGGCGCTAGGGTTTGTTTTTTTTTTTTTTTTTTTTAATGTTTCTGTTGTAGGTAAAGAAGGTTACCCTGCCCGTTACGGAGTTTCAACTTTAATCAAACGCGCGTAGAAAACTCGGTTAGCGATTCGCGTTCCAGCTGCCGGAGCAGCGAAAGCCAAGAACCCGAACTAGAGCCGCTTCGTGAGTCCTGACTTTTAGGTTTCGATTTCCTTTTTATTTTATTTTATTTTTTTTATACCGTTTCCCATCCGGTCAAGAGGAAGCACACATCCCCAACATGAAAACGAGTGTTACGAAAGGTCCAGTTGGCATTTAACCAATGAACCATATTGTTCTTTTTAAGAGATTTTAAGAGATTTTAAGGTTCAATCCCTTTGGCCAGCCAGGAAAGTGAGAATGTGAGTTTTTATCCATGATGCTTATTTTCCCACTACGACTCCGATCCGCAGGCGTTGGGCTTTAGCTTAGCAACGCTGACGGCAGTCATTAAACATCGGTAGGGACACCTTGTCTTTTTCAATCTGTGTTTAGAGGAGCCAAATCTCTGGATAAATCAGTTTTATCTTCAGTACCGGACCGTACGCCCGTGATTTGTGAAGAACAGGACACTAGCTCAGACGTACCCTGCATGTAATGTATTCCTTGTGTTGTTACACTGTTTTTTCCAAGTCATTAATAAATGGCTATATTTGTAAAAAAAAAAAAAAGAATAAAATACAGTTTTGCTGTTTTTCTTACTGTGGGGTGGAAATGAGTCGAGATTCATCTGCACTTAAAAGCACGTTTAATCCGCGCTGGAGGAATTTGACGCCTCCCGTTTCCATAGCAACCCGGCCGAGGTGGATTCCTATAATATTGTTTGCCCTTAGAACACGCAACGACGGTATTTGATGCCATAAGGCGCAGATTAAAATGAGCATTATTTGTTTATTATGGATCCCTGCCGACGGTCCGGTCCTGGGATCGGTGACGTCACGGACATAGATTGCGCAACGGGCGGGAATGTCGGGAAATGTGGAGATGAGACAGCGGCGGGGGGAGGAACGGAGGATCTTCATGGGCCTCCCAGGCGTGTGCGTCCATGAAGATAAGACCTCCTCTTCCTCCTGCGCCCCCCGCCCCGCCTCGGTTCAGGACCAGCGGCGCACCTGGATCAGGTAAATGTGACGGGAACTCGGGTGCCATTTCCGTGGTTGAGTGAAGAAGACTGTGGAGGAGGAAGGCGGCGGCTGGAGGCTCCTCTGAGACACGTTTCCGCCCTGAGGTGAAAACTTTTCTTTATTTCGCGTCTTTTCTCACCGCGGTCACCGGCGGATGGATACCAACGTTTGCCGGTGGGCAAATTCCGCCAGTCTAATCCGCGCAGACCTATAAATGTTCCCCGGAGTGTCAGTGACAGTTGCAGTCGGCCACGCTGGTTGATTTAATTATCTGATCAGCGCGGACAATGGTTGCGCATAAACACGCGTCCCTAAATCAGAGTTTCTCACTGCTTCCTTTTTTTTTTCTTCCTAAAACTAAGAGGGCAGCATGGGTGAGGCCCCGGGGAGAGAAGACGGCACCGTGACGCGTTCAGCGGAGGTAACGCCACGGGTTTGTTTGTTTGTTTGTTTCGTTGGTTGTTTGTTTGTCCTAACCGCGCGTGTCCCGTGTGAAGTACGTGGGCTCGTTTCCCGTGGACGACCTGTGCTTGGATGATCAGATAGTCCAACTCCACACTCAGCTGAAGGCCCTAAAAGTGAGTTTGGAACAAAACGACGGCAAAGTTTGGTGGATGATGTCACAAATGTTGCCGCTCAATCCATCAGTCCTGCAGAAGGAGGAGGCCTGTCTCCGTCAGGTTCTCAATCAAAGGAGTCAAAATATACGACGAGGACGAGACGGTAAGTCTTGGTTATTTGTTGTTGTTGCTCAGAACCTGCTGGATCCGTTCTGAGGCTTGTCTCTTGCAGACCCTCCTGATGGCCCACGCCCTGCGCCGGGTCTCCCTCTCCACTGCCCGGCCCGTTGATGCCCAGTTTGCCTTTGTCTCCCACAATCCCGGCAGCGTGGACGCCCAACTCTACTGCCATGTCTTTAGAGCTCGACATGCCAGAGCAGTAAGAGCCTGTGGTGTCTTGGTGTGATGGAGGCCATCTCTCCCTCCTCTGGTGACCACGATCCTGTCGCTTTTTGTGGTTTCTGCTTCCTGGTGGGCGTTCCTTCCTATCTCAGGAAAGCCAACGATGCTGCACAAGCATGGCATCGTGTGCGGGAGTACTGGTCTTACTGGTTGGGGCATGTTTTGGTTTGGTGTGGGCATTACTAGCGATGTTTGAGAGGCGACTACAACCTGAAAGCCTTGCAGAGTTGTGAACCGCTGTGCTAACATGGTTGGCTACTGTATAACTATGACGCCACCACTTCCTGCCTTGAGTGGGAACAACTCCATGTGTGGATGCGTGTTTAGCCCCATGGGGGGAAAGGGTGTCATATTGGTTCTTTATGACGATTCTTTTTCTGTCCTACAGGCTCAGTTCCTGAACCTGCTGCTTTGCCGCTGCTTCCAGTTGTCCTACTTGGAGAAACACCCAGAAGAAGGTCAGGAAGGCTCTCCTGGCTCTGTGCCCCACCATAACCCGTCTCTACTCAACCATGGATTCCCTCTGAGCGTCAGCGCCCTGGTGTCTTTTAGAAGAGCTCCCTTTCTTGGATTGTTACCAGGAGCAAAGGTTTGGACTATTTCTGCCCTCCAGACTATCGAGGCTCTGAATTCTTCACTGTAGCCAGTTTCATTTGCCAGAAGAAGAGTCTCAAGTCTTATGATGACCCACACAACGGCCAGGATGAGGTCTTCGCCTCCTCCCCGTCTCTGGTGCGAAAGAAGGCCATGCGGGCCAAAGTGCTGCGCTCTGGCGCGTACCGCTCCTTCACTTTCACGCCGCTCAAACAGCGAAACATCCAGGAGCGACTGAATGCATCACAAGGTGGGCTGGGCATTCACAGAGCGCTTTCCAGAGTCAGAGATCTGATTAGGTAAAGCAAATTCCTTCATTTCTGGTGTCTCTCGGGGTGTCGGATGGTAGCTGGACCACAAGAGGTGATGGATCTACCACAGGGGTCACTCATGTTCTTCTCCCCACCTCCTCCATCTGCTCTACTTCACTTTGGGGGTCGTCGGGTAAACATCTCCCGACATCTTGTATTCATTTTCTGGTGTTGCTTGTGAAACAGGAAACGACCCCGACAGGACGCCACCTCCGAGATCCCGAGCTCCAAGCTTGGCAGAAACGGAGGAAGCCCTCGTTCAGGCTGTGTGGTGCTGGGCTGGCATCGCAATGTAAGTGCCACCCCCTAAATTCTATCCCTGGATACTCTAAAGCGTCCAATTTTAAAGAGCCTCTTGCAATTTTCAGTGACAGCAGCTATTCGCTGCTTGCCGATGACGTCCTGGGATCGTTCCTTTTGTGTCCACACCCCAAAAAGACGAACTACGGCTCCCTCGTTGTCCGCGGCCCCTCTGGTTTGGTCACTCGCCTCGTCGAAAACACCCGTAAAGGGAAATTCTTGCTGGAGGTAACTGTGCAGGCGGCCGATTATTACACGTCGCGTAATAATTTGAACAGATCGAACCAAACATCGACACCTAGCGGTGGAAACGTTGAGCTTTTTTCCATAAATGGCTCGTCCATTGACTGGGAGGTCTTAAAGATTTTCAGCTCTATCAACTGGCCTCATGCTTCGTTTCTTTATTTCCATGTTTTTCAGAAATGCAAGAGTGAATTCGGCTCCATCGCAGAGCTGATTGAACATTACACCAAGGCCGATGGTGAACTGCCATGCACGCTCAGCTGTGCACGTGTGAACCACTGTTACGAGTGGGAGGAGAACGCCAGCGAGCAGCATTCAGCCAAGCAAAGAGTCCAAACCAAGCCCAAAACCAAACTTACCCACGGAAAGAAATGGGTTTAAGAACCTTTTGCACGTTCACCTTTTCATCACTTATGTTGTGTTGACGTTAGCTTTCACGTCCTCTTCAAACACGTTGCACCTCTCATGGAGTCGGCACTTATGTCCAGAGTTTTCCGATGCCCATTTTTGTAACCTGCTGCTTTAATGTTTTTAAGTGATGCTTTTAATTTTAACTTTTTATATCCGCTAAGGTGCAAAACTGCTGCCTGGAATTGTTTGTGTGAAGCCGTTGTGGCTCTTTAGTCCTGTTTTTTTTTTTTTTTTTTATATATATTTGCAGTCTCGGATTGCGTTTTAAGCCTGCATGTTACTTCTCTTTTCATATATTGTGTGAATGTAACACGATATAGCAAACTGTTACCATGAGCATAAACACTTTCTCCAACAGCACCCTCAGTCTGAATCAGTGTTCTCCGTCATCTGTTTCACCTGAACAATTGCAACAGTTGATAAAGGCTCCTCAGCTCAACCCTCTGGACTAAACACTCAATTTACTTGGTTTTTGGCACTTGAGATTTAACAATGTAAATATGCATCTATCAGAAAACTGAATGTTCTGGTGGGTCCAAGCAGAAAACCTGGCAAGTATCTGATTCTCCATCAGCTGTTGAACCCGAGCATGAAACCAAACATGGCTTCAGAACCCGACATGGACCCTGTGGTTTCCCATTAGAGGTTATCCCACTGCAGAAAACAAGGAGCACCATCGTCCAATTGCCAGGAGGAGGTGATGATGGAGGACGTGATGACCAGCTGGAGGAGTCCGAATCTCCTGTAGAAGACGTGAAGCCTCTGGGCTGACCTGCTGTATAGTGTATTTTTGTGTGTGTTTCTGTGCCCCTCCTCTCCCCCTCCCTCTCCTCTCCTCCCCCTTCTCCTCTCCCTCTCCTCTCCTCTCCTCTCCTCTCTCTTTATCTCCTCTCCTCTCCTCTCCTCTCTTTACCCAGCTGGCCATCAGCAGGAGGGTCCCCCTACATGAGCCTGGTCCCGCTCAAGGTTTCTTCCTGTTAAAGGGGAGTTTTTCCTGCCACTGTTGCTTGTCTGGGATCAGGCCCTGGGATTCTGGAAAGCGCCTTGAAACAATTTTGATCATATAAGACGCTATATAAATAAAGATTGATTTGATTTGAGTGTTCTACTCATTCCTGGGTCCAGTTCAACACAGGTGTGTTTTGTTTCAGACGAAAGGGAGCTGATGGAAGAAACATTGACCAGAACTTTAAGTTTTATACCTCTTTAATGGGTGTTTGTAGAAAACCAGGAAGCTTCCATTCATCTCATTTCCATGAAAAGGCTAACGATGTAAACAAACCACTCTGCTCTCATCCGCTTCTGTTTAAGAGCTCAGCCACGTCTAGAAGATAGCATTTCACTCTGCTCCAATACCCTTGAAATAGAATCTCTAATGTAAAATAGAAAAATGAAAGTGTGACATCATGATGAATGAGAAAACCGAGAACCATTAATTTATCCAAGTAAAGGCACAGTTGTGAATAGAGGAGTGTTTCAGTTGATTTGCAGTGATGTGCCTTTAAATAGGAAGCGCAGAGAAGTGCCATGATAGGCACGAGGAAAGCTCAGAAATGTATGTAGACTCTGTGCAGGTCTCATCTTTGCCAAAGTGCTGTTGTCTTTCCTTTTAATGCTCTTTTTAAAATGAGATTAGTTTCTCTGCTTCAGTTTTTGAGAAGTCCCAGCTTTCTTAGTGCTTCTTTTCGGTCGGCTCCCATCCCAGGAACGACCATGACGCTATATCCGACGGCGTTTGACGTGCTCTGGGGCTTGGGCGGGACCGCGGGCGGGGCCGCGGGCGTGGACTTGACTGATCCGGAGTCTGTGCAGGGTCGCTCTTCGGGGCAGGGGCCAACAGTTTTGTGGTTTTGCTGGCTAGCGGAGAGCTGCAGACCAGTAGCTGCACCCTCATCGGTTTGAAACTGCTGGGGAACAGAGCAGGGCTGTTGTTCACATCTGGAGCGCACACATCTGCTCTTGGACTCTGAGTGCATTTGTGAAGGAGAAAACGAGGGGTTTCTTGGTGGGTGCAAAAGGGAGTGTGATTTGCAGGGCGGGAGAGGGCCGAGCGTGTCTCTCTCTGCTTCCTCCTCTTTCAGGAGGCCCAACTTCTGCAAAGCTTCCAATCTCACAACCTCTGGATCTGTCACGTGCTTAAGGCTGTAAGAGGAGTCTGAAGGAATGGGCGCGTTATTTTCTGTTTCCACTGATGCCTGTGTAAGAAGGATTTTAGGTTTAGGGGGCAATGCAGGGGGACATTTAGCTGCTCCAGCCTGTGAACGGGGCCTGGAGGATCCCAATTTGAGGCCCTCGACTGCAACAGGAGGCTCATTGCCAGAGTCTATTGTATGATCAACTGTGGGACATAAAGGCGTCTTCTTGGTGGAGGGGCTCTTACGTAAATAAACAAGCGCATCGTAGGACAGCGGACCTCTGGGAAGAGGCCCTTCGGCTGTCTTCATGAAGAAATGCCTGGGTTTGGTGAGTGGAGGAATCGCAGCATTAACTTCTAGTGGTAATGGAGGAGCTGCTGGTATCTCGTGTTTGTTTTCCGATGGTTGGCTCGAAGCATTTAAGAGAGGCTTCGAATGGAGATTTTGTTTTGAGGTGACCTCTGGCTTCGCTGTGGATGAAGAACATGGACGGTTGCTGGCTGATGTGAAAGGCGCTGGAACCACATCAGTGGATGGAACCACATCAGTGGATGGAACCACATCAGTGGATGGAACCACATCAGTGGATGTGGATACAGACATCACGTCAGTATCTTCTTTTTCTTCTGAGGGTATTTTCTGTAAATCTGAAAGAAGAGCAGCACAAGTCATTAATGCATTTGGTCGATCTCTCATCCACACCTGGAGATGAACTTACGCTTGAGTTTGCTGGCAGAAGCTAACGAGCCATTTAGCTCGTTAGCAAATTTGCTGAAGTCTGAAAGATGGTCCGACTCATCAGACAATGTGCCGTCCTCTTCGTTATCCAGGGATTGGAGCGTCTCCTCGAGAAACAGGAGACAAGCCTTCTCCTCAGCAGACAGGTGCTCCAAACCATCATCCTTTGGATGAGATTTCCACAAAACTCACAATCGTTTCAACACTGACACAAACACACAAAACTGAAACAGCTGGACTTTAGCCTGAACAGCGCAGAAAGGCTAGATTCAGGAATTACTGCCCATTATTTTAATGTTCAGGCAAGGGAACAGAAAGATCTCAAACTACCCATCAGCTTAAAGTATGTGGCGTTTGGAACTCACATCCCCAGAACCGGCACTGACGATGCTGTTGCAGCTGCCAGAGCTGTACGCACCCTCCATCCTCGCCAGCCCACCCTCCCCAGCCAGGTGGCACTTGTGGTGGCTCAGATTTTGTTTTTGCTCTGTTGAGTCAAATAAGCGCAGTTTAGAAATACATGTAGGCAAAGCGATGATGTGGTAATTGACAATAACGCTACGTAATCTAATTGTTTCTCATTTACATTCAGAAACATGTTTTTATGAAATGGAAGCAGCTGGTGGATCATTATTCCAGCTGGGTCAAAGGTTTACGCTTCTATTGAATTACATTTCCTTGTCCATCACGCAGCAAAGCACAGATCTGACGTACAATCACACGCACCATAAAGGAACAGGAAGCAACATGTCCAGCTTGTTCACACTATAATCTATATACAGTGGTTATCAACTGGTGGGTCGCGGCCCACTTTTGGGTCATAGACCCATTCGAGATGGGTCGCAGAAAGCTGGTCCAAAAAAGAATTCAACATTTGATGCACGTCTGATGTTGGACATGTCTTTTATTTTGAAATGATGTGCGTTCCCCTTGGCGACAACTGTGGTAACTATCAGCTGCGAGGTAAGATGGCAAAGCGTAAAGATGATCCAGGGCATTTAAAATGTGGATTTTCATCCACCGAGCTTAATGGAAAACTGTGGGCCCCAGACCGAGACCAGTTTAGAACCGTTGATCTCTAATGTTGAACAAAGTCTTTGTCATAGCTTTAGACTTTGGCCATCAATAAAGCAATTAAAAGACAACAGTCACACAGTGATTTGCGTATTATTCTGCACACTTCCTGATCCATAAAAACAGCAAAAATATACAAAAAGTAACCCAAACACACATCGGCAACAAGACAAAGGCTATCTTAGTGATCTTAACAAAAGTTATTACATACAGTCTAACTAACCCAAGGCCAGAAAATCAGGATATGGCCTTTTTCTATTTTTTTGGTAAGCGAACAAGAACCTTCAAATGTACAGTTTGCAAGGTTAGAACTCCATAAAGATTCTTTAAGCACACTCGTGGTTTCTGGGTGTTCTGATTTCGTGATATAAGATCCGTTGTGTAGGACGAGATGCTAATTCCTTAAACTGTGCTGTCGCCTGAGTGATGCCACCGTTGGGGTTATCGGGTCTTGTGTTGCCTCCAGAGGCTCCATCGGTGAGTCGCAGCAGCCCAGGTTCACCCCCCCAGGTGGGGTCCTGTCCCCACTGAGCCTTCCCTCACACTCCCAACTCTCTCTGGATATTACAAACCCTCTGGTCGGACCCTCACCTTCAAACCTCTCGGCAAGCTTTATTTGCCCCTCACATGTAAACATCGACTCTTTAATGCCACATCCTCGGGCAGCAGCTTCGGTGTGGCCGTTTCAGCCACTCATGTGACTCAGATTACACACCCGTGCCACCCCTAATCTTCCTCAGCAGGATCCGCTTCAGAACGGGGTGAAGGGCAGCAGGGGCGACGATGCACCGGCGACACAGAGCGAGATCTTTCGACTTATGTGAACCTTCCATGTAAAGGTTCACATGAGGCTACTGTGTAAAACTCCGCAGGGGAGTTGAGATAGGAGCTGACAGAGTTTACAGAGCTGACACCCTGCAGATCATAGCACTTCTGGCTGAGTATTCATGATACATTAACATTTATGGACTTGTACAGTGAAATGACATAGTTGATGCCGCCGTCATGATGGAACACGATGAATCTGAAAATCCAACTACCGACTCATTTTTCTTGAAACGCAAACATTGATGTGGTGACACGGTGGCCACAAAAGAAAACTCCACTTTCAAGTCCAATAGCAAAACAGCTTAACAGCGTAGTTTCTGTTGATCCGTCGAGGACTTTAGCGACATTTACCGCAAAAACGTGGCTTTAAATTGCTAAACGAATGCTCGTGGAACTGAACATGAAAGCGAATAATGGGTGTTGCTCACCTGAACCTCTGCGGTCTGCTCACTGCGCCATCCCGTCAGGTGCAGAGGGAGGTCGACGCTGGACGGCTCCGAGGCGCACGCACGGCGGACTTTGTTCCCTAAGCTTCTGGCCAATCACAGAGCACCATTGTCCTCGCTAAGCCGGCGCGGGAGACGCCGTCACCATGGCAGCCACAACCCCAGTAATCTTCAAATGACTCTGTTGTTGCACTCGGTCCCTCTCTTCTGTTTCGTCAGGAATTATTCAATTTTCTAGCATACACACATCCTTTTTAAAAACAAAAACAAAACAAAAAACATTTATATACTAGTTTAAATGTTTGATGTAACAGATGGGAAACAATATTGGTGCAGTTTAAAAGTCCGGTCCTGTCGCTGTACCAAACCCCCAAATTCAGGATATCCTTCCCACCTTCCTGTCACAATAATACTTGAGCTGCTCCAAAATGCTGCAGCCAGAGTTCTGACAGGTATTGACAAAAGAGATCACATAACTCCTGTAATGGCGTCGCTTCATTGGCTGCCCGTTAAATTTTCTTTCTTTTTCTTTTGACCTACAAGGTCCTCAGAGGCCTAGCTCCGTCCTACCTGGAGGAGCTAGTGATACCTTATCAGCCCAATAGACCGCTCCGCTCTCAGAATGCTGGTCTACTTGTGGTTCCCAGAGTTTCTAGGAGTAGAATGGGGGGCCGAGCATTTAGCTACATCTTAGCTGTGCTGCTAGAGGCCGAGGCTGCCAGGGTCCAGAAACATGATCACCTGACAGGCCTCTGTCACCCCACTGGGTCATGGTTTCCTCTCCTCTCCCTCTACCCAGCCCCCCCCCCCCCCCATCAGCAGGAGGGTCCCCCTACATGAGCCTGGTCCTGCTCAAGGTTTCTTCCTGTTAAAGGGGAGTTTTTCCTTGCCACTGTTGCTTGTCTGGGGTCAGGCCCTGGGATTCTGGAAAGCGCCTTGAAACAATTTTGATTGTATAAGACGCTATATAAATAAAGATTGATTTGAGTTATTACAGTATTATTACCGGAGTGCTCCTGGTTGCTCAACTGCAGTAAGGAGGTTGTCAGGGCAACTACAAGAACCCAGAAAAATGCAAACATTTAGCTTTAGACTCCGTCTGAAACACATCTTTGCAGCAGGCGTCGCTGCAACAGTTGGCGAACAGCTCGAGGGCGAATGTTCGATCCTATTAAAGGGGAGCTGCTCCCTAAAATAACACGTGTAATCCCACAGCAGCAGAGCGGGTCTAATGTGGAGCCAAGTGCATTTATTTTTAGTCTCACAGGCTGCCTCTAAACCAGCGAGTTGAACGCAGTCGCATTTATCGAGACAGACGTCTGAAGGAATTTCTTTATTTATACATAACCGGACGTAAGAAGTGATGAAGAACTCTGAAAACTGTCAACTTAATCTTTTAATTTTCACACTGGAAAATAAATCAAGTAAATCCAGTCATTCTTAGTGCTTTGTGTGTAACATTCATGAGAACTTAGCAAAACATCGCAGCGAAAGTAGCTTAGTAAGGGAACAAATAAGAGTAAATCCCATCCATTCAAGAACAAAATCTTTTTTTTGGGGGGGGGGGTGGCTTTGAAAGACAATTGATTATCCCCTGGTGGGGACACGGGGCACCCAGTGCGTTACACGAGTAAGATACTGCTCCTGGTATGGATGGAGATTTAGAGCATTTATGCTGATACCACAGAAGGATGCAAACATGGCAAAAACACTGACAAAACTGGGAATAAAGCGATTTTTAGATGAAAATACCATCGTGGTGTTGGAGTCTGATAAAAGGCTTGTTTAATACATACAGCGTCAAAAAGTTCGAAATACCTCTCAATGGAAAACTTCCCCAAACGGATGAGGAATAAAAAGCAAATGGCTGCAAAGTCTGAAAGCATTATTTCTTATTGTCAGGCTCATTTTCAGAATGTTCGTACGGGAACCAAACGGCTACGGGTCAAAAGAGGTCATCTTAGCACCGTTAGAGGATTTTTGTGTACATATTTATGATAAATCACAGCTCTCTCTGACCAGCATTACCTTATATTCAATAGCCCAACACAAGCAAAACGCCCCGTTCCAGCTCTGGAAGTTTTTGTCAAAAGGATAAATAAGAGCAAACTACCTAAAAACACAAACACGTGGGGTAACAGTCGGACTTTGCGTGTTGCACTTAAGACAAGAGTGAATCAGGTCATAGAGCAAAGGATCCTTAGTGGTTGTTTAAAATTACTCCTAGAACCTATCCATTATAATTTAACTATTAACGTGTACGTGTGAATTCAGTCACAGGCAAGAGTTAGCATGGATTTTCTAACCAAGACATCACCTCCACCTGCACTCCTCGGGACGCTCCAGCATCTGTATCGTGTGCCGACCCATCCAGAGAAGTAGCGGAGGCTCCTTCCCTAGCAGACCAAAGTGTTTCGGACTATTACAGCAGGAATACTGAACCGGCGAGGCTGGCTGAACGCAGCCTCCGATAATCTCCATAAATGCCACTGGATGATGTGAGGTAGAGGATCACACAAGCAGAGTGATTAACGGACCGACTTTTGCCAGATGTGCGCCACAGTGGTTGGCAGTAGTTACACTTGTGAGATGGAGCAAAGACACAAATTACACTCACACTTCGCCAAAATTGGTGTGGCCCGTCACCTTGGCGTGCTGGCGGGCTTCCTTTTCTCCCACCAGGCCTGTCTGGCACACCATGCAGCGCAAGTCAAAGCGGCTAACGTCCGTGAACTGGCGCTTGCGGCGCGCGTCGTCGGCCAGCTCGAGGGCCTGGGCGAGGATGACGTCATCCGTAGTGGAGAATATCGTGTGGGGCGGGTCGTCGGAGCCGGGCAAGACTCGTTGCAGCGGGTCGTAATGGATTCCATCGTAGATGAGCAGCACGCGCTTTTGGTAGCCCGCATCCTCCCCAAAACGATCCACCCGGACCGTCTGAGTGTCCACCACGCAGATCTCGCACTGGTAGAACTTGGACAGAATGGACAGCTCGATGGCTCCCCCCCAGGTGTCGTCCCGCCGTATCCAGTCGCAGTACTCCTCGTTGGTTTTCCCGAGCACCGCTTCCGAGTACGCGGTGGAGTCGCTGGACACGATCTGGGCGATGAGGCCTCGCATCTCTGGGGAGCACGCCGGGTCATAGACGCCTCCCTCCACCACGTAGAACACGCTGGTGAAGAGACAGGAGTTGTCCGCGGGGACCACGCGGCGCGCAAGCGCGGGCGAGGAGGCTTCCAGGCGCGGGACTTTCGTGATGCTGGGCTGATCCTGAGGCTTTGGCTTGTTCTTTTCTTCCTCGACAATGAGTGTGTCTCCTGCGGAGGACAGCACAGCACGGTTCCGCACGGTTAGACCATTAAAAACATTCGCCCCTTCTGGATCGTTCTGGGGGGTTTGAGCACATCCACACAAGAAACCGCGGCAACTCGACTTTGTCTGCGCTTTTTGGACGCTGTACCTGATTTGATGGGATAGTCTTTGAGGTGAGCGTCTCCGTTTCGAAGATCGAGGCTGGAGGGGGGATAACCAACCATTATTTTCTGCACATCACAGGGAATTCCAGTCAGCTCCTGGACTTTGCTCTTCAGTTCTTTCACACAGGACTGATGGGTTAATCCCTGCATTATGTGGCTCCCATTTTTGGTCTTACAGCGAAGCCGCAACATCCTGTCAACAACATGCAAACAGTATCGCTAAAAAAAGCTTTCCAGAAAACACCCGATGAGGCATTCGTTATAAAAAACGAGAGTTACATTTTCAGGGAAGAACAAGGTTTTGGTTTTTTTGTTAAAAGTTAAATCGAATCTGATTTGCGTCCGGTTCTAATCCACTTACCACCTTTATACCCCAATGACAGATAAGGAACGTGATCAATTTCTTCTTTAATTTGTAAAGTTTGCCAAAGATGTGGCTTGGCCGTTTAGGGATCAGGGACATTAGGGGATCTCCATCTGGAGGCTCGAAGGGACATGACGGAGATGCGGGTGTCCATCACAATCAAACCGCTGATGAACCGATGCTTTGTCTCGTTTCTTTGTTCTCTCTGGCGACTACTCAGCAAAACATTAGCTTCCAGAAACAAGCAGCAGTTAGATTGCATCCAAGCAGGGGAGGAAATCCGCGGTAGCCGTGTGGGAAAACTCGAAAGCCCAAACGAGATCAGGCTGTTCTTGTCCGGTCCCAAACGAGCGTTACCGAGATGCTTTATTCCCAACAACCGATCGGTGTGCTAACTTTAGCAAGCTAACCCTTCCACCGAGTTCGCCTTAGCTCCACACTTTCTTCAAGCGCTTCTCAATTATCTCTTAACACATTCGTATAACCGGCTCCATATATTAAATAGGAGCCCAACACGCATTTTTACCTGTTGTTTACTGCAGCCCCCGCTTCTAACAATGACCGTCCAGAAAAACGGAAATAACGGCGTCCTCTGACGCCCGACGTCAGTGCGACGTCATGACGCCGGACGTCATTGCGACGTCATGACGTCAGCGCGCCCCAGGCGGTCTCACTCTATAAAGGACCCGGCTGAGACAACGAGAGATCTCGGTTGAAGCCCTGGGCGCTCTCCCTCTCCTCTCCTCTCCTCTCCTCTCCTCTCCTCTCCTCTCCTCTCCTCTCCTCTCCTCTCCCTCTCCCTCTTCTCTCCCCTCCTTCTCCTTCTCCTTCTCCTTCTCCTTCTCCTTCTCCTTCTCCTCTCCTCTCCCTCTCCTCTCCCCCTCCTTCTCCTCTCCTCTCCTCTCCTCTCCTCTCCTCTCCTCTCCTCTCCTCTCCTCTCCTCTCCTCTCCTCTCCTCTCCCCTCCTCTCCTCTCTCTCTACCCAGCTGGCCATCAGCAGGATGGTCCCCCTACATGAGCCTGGTCCTGCTCAAGGTTTCTTCCAGTTAAAGGGGAGTTTTTCCTGCCACTGTTGCTTGTCTGGGGTCAGGCCCTGGGATTCTGGAAAGCGCCTTGAAACAATTTTGACTGTATAAGACGCTATATAAATAAAGATTGATTTGATTTGATTTGATATGCAGCTGAGATAAGCTCCAACATCCTCTCCGTGACCCCCACAAGGGAAACTAGAGGTCAACGATAAAAATAAAAAATAAAACCTTATGGACTCATTCTCCAATTAATATACTCCAAAAAATATCAAATTAATCAGCGTAGTAATTCTGTCAGAATTTGTAGAGTTTACCACTTGAGGACTGATCGTGGGTTCTAAATGGGAGTAATGTCTGGGGACTTCACTGTCCCTGGACCCAGAATTTAATTTATTTTGCTCCCCAAGGTACTTGGTTATTGCTTTTGCAGCTGGCTCGGTGATGTAAGATCCTGGGAAGACCAAAAAACTATGAGACCAACCAAGATCTGGCAGGCTGGTTGACCACAGTGGACAAGTCACGCCACCCAGGTCAGTTCACACCTGGATTTTTCCAACACAGCACACTCCCATGGACCTTCTGCCCCCTGTCTGTTTACAAATTCCCAATCTTTACAGATAAGGACATTGAGAGAAGAGTCAGTTGGTATCTGCAGAGGTGGCTGGTTGCACCTCAGAGCTTGAGCATTGTTGGCCCTCAATGTGGAGTGCAACATCCTGAAGCTACCCATCAGCAGCTTGAATGAGTTCGTGGTGGGCCACATGAGGAAGGTGCTGCAATGCTGGGTGACAGGCGCTACCAATGGCATCACGACCAGGTCATGTGGACACCATCTGCAATGGAAATCGATGAATGCAAGTGCCTGTAAAGAAGACCAGTCACCACTTACTGCCAGAACCGATTCCACTGGCCTCCTGATAACAGCTCAAGATTGGATGAGATTCGACCCAGGGCAACACAGAAGTTGTCGCTTCAACAACTCTCAATGCTGGATTTGGTCCTCACCTCAGCAACCTTCAAGCAGATTGTCCTCCTGGAGCTAACTGTCTCCAGAAGTGGGATGCAGAGGGTGCAGGCCAGTTCCCCTATGGGACCTATTAGGAGGCAAAAGTTCTTTCCGGGTTGCTGTGGATCAGAAGGGGAAGCCAGGGTTTGATCACCACCAGCTGGGTCACCTGGATGAAAGTGTGTGATGTTTGAAAGACTTGAAACACTCAAGAACTCCAGGAAACACCACTGATGATGTTTCCAAGTTGCATCAAACCACCAAACGTCTTGGATGGTAATGATTTGGTACCATTTGGTTCAACCCCTTGGCTCAGAAGTAACTCCTCTCATGGAGGTTCTCAGAATGCATTACTGTTGGCACAGCCAAGGGATTACAGCAATGCTCACATCTCCTTACATTTGGAGAAGAAATGACCAGAGAAAACGACTTTACCCCAGTCCTGGGATCATGTCCCTGGTCCCTTGATGTGTGTCCCCCAAGTGGCTTCTTTTCTGTCCTCCTCAACACCAGGCAGTCCAAAGGGGGGTTCCACACTGTGCAACACAGCTCAGTGATTGTCCTGGTGCTTGCAGGACTTCGGCCCCACTTGCCTCCGCTTCTTTATTTTTTCTCAAAATGCAGTGTGCTCATCTTTTTATCTGAAAGAGGAGAGCAGCATAGCTGACTAATGATGCATGTGGAACCAACTGTGGTGTGAAAACCTGGTCGTCACCTTCTACCAGTTACACGATCCGACATTGAGGCGTGTTAAGACATAAACACTGCTGCTGCACGTTCAGCTCAGATTGGTTAATATTTCGGTTGTCAACACTCTGAGCTTGAGCTTATTTCATTAACTTACCATATTTAACATGCTTGACATACTGCTGGTTTAGAATATAAGCGAATGCAAAGAGTTGAAAGCCTAATACTAATTTTTAGTATTGGCATTGTAGCGCACAGCCCCATCTCCTGCCAACAGGGGGTGATGCAGGACACTCAGCACCCAGCAACCAGGACCCTTGGCTAATAAACAGAACAAACTTAAACATTCTGACATAGGGATTTAATCATTGCTTTTGTTTAAAAAAGAAAAAAAAACGACTGTTTTACCATGCCTTACTGTTAATTTAATCATACACAGTATGATGGCAACATTTATATTTATAGAGTATCTGTTACGGTCAGTATTGTTTGCACAGAAAATCCAGAGCCTGACCAAAAAAAGGACTTAGAAGTAGGTAAAGCGCTTAAAACATTTTCAACAGTATTACCGTCCCCCACGTCTTCAAATACTTCTTTTAACTCCAATTTGATCAACAACAAGACAACATTAAGGATGCTCTTCTATGCTCAGAGCAGTCTTACTATCGCAGATGTCTTTCAGATAATGCTGTAGCTAAGTTTAAGGAAGCGATCCCTATGCTAATCCCAGGACCACCGTGTGTTTCCCCAGGAATCAATCATTATAATCTTAGCCCTGCTGAGGTTGACTCTATTGCTGAAGGTGCAGCAACCTCACTGAGAATCACGCTTGATTCTGTTGCCTCTCTGAAAAAGAAAATAATACATCAGAGGAGATGTGCCCCCTGGTATAATTCACATATCAGGACCCTCAAGCAGAAAGCACGCAGACTAGAAAGGAAGTGGCATTCTTGTAAAATAGATCGCTATCACGTAGCCTGGAAAGACTGTCTATTAGTTTACAAAAAGGCCCTTCGTAAGGCTAGAACAGCTTATTTTCCTTCTTTAATTGGAGAAAACCAGAGCAACCCCAGGTTTCTTTTCAGCACTGTGGCCAAATTAACCAAGAATCAGTTTTTTAGATCCACGTATCCCTTCTTCCCTTAGTGGTGAAGACTTCATGAGCTTCTTCACTGATAAAGTTCTAGCTATCAGAGAAAAAGCTAACCAGGCCATCCCAACAACTGGACCATCACCAGATGTGCTGACTGTGGAAACATACAGGGTCTCCAACGGGCCCTTAAACTCCCTCACCCCTATATATTTTTCTGAGGCGTCTTCGCTAATAGTCCTCTCCTCTCCCCCTCTCCTCTCCTCTCCTCTCTTCCCTATTCTCTCCTCTACCTGTCCTCCCCCTTCTCCTCTCTCTCTACCCAGCCCCCCCATCAGCAGGAGGGTCCCCCTACATGAGCCTGGTCCTGCTCAAAGTTTCTTCCTGTTAAAGAGGAGTTTTTCCTTACCACTGTTGCTTGTTTGGGGTCAGGCCCTGGGATTCTGTAAAGCGCCTAGAAACAATTTTGATTGTAACAGACGCTGTGTGGGGAACCCCCGGCCACCGGATGAATCCAGCTGTCACCTCCGCGCCCACGGGCCTGGAAGCCAGCGAGCCGGCACCACATCCCTCCACGGCAGCCCGCGTTCCTCAGTCCCGCAGCCAAAGACCCACACCACCAAAGGCAGCACTCACCGGCAGCCACTCGATCAGGAGCAGGGAGCATCAATGAAGCAGCCACCCTCCTGCGCTCACCTCTCGATGGACTCCGCCATACGTCCGGACCAAACCCTCGGGAAAGAAGCAAGTACCCAAAGGCGATCACACCAGCGGCCAAACAATGTCTTTCCTGCTGTGACACAAATCACGAATGGTTTAACGATCCGCAGGACATTGTCAGCCAGCGACCAAAACGCGATGTGGCAGCCAGAATGCCGACGGAAAGAACCACCGAGGAAAGGAGAGTCACGGCGAGAGCAAGGGAGGTCTCAGGGCATGCAACTGACACCCGAGTGGTGTGCAGGCAGGGCCTATTACAGCCTACCCCAAAGACTATTAGGCTAGATTGCCAACTAGAGGCACATGTCTGGCCGAGCTGGGGGCAGGTACTGCTACACATTCTTTAATTTTGAACAACAGGACAAATGTCTGAGCAGCAACATCCCCCATAACATCCCATTACAGCTCAGCTTTTAATACCATTGTTCCCAACACAAGCTGGTTGTATCCATGAATGCAAAATGGTCGTCCAAATCTTGCAAAAGGGCTATAGTTTTAAGCTCTGTCCCAAGCGAGTTCAGAACTGAAGAAGCCTTCTGGATAGAAGGCGAAACGTCTTCAAAAGAGAAGAAAAACAGTCCAGTTGACAAAGAAAACTACCTTGAATAGACACGCAAAACACAACAATGGCTGGGATCAAAGCATAAAGACTTTGTTCAGAGTCCAAACATTAAAGAAATACCAAAGCCATTTTGAAAGACATACATGAAGACATCAAAGTCAAGATGGATGAAAGAATCTTGGCATGAAAGACAAAGGTATTGTCAATAAAGTTCCCCTGCTCAGTATACTATAATAATATAATCATCACTGATCTCCTTGACACATGATTCTTTCCTGCAGGTGGCAATTAAGCACATCAATAAAGCCTTGGTCACGTACCAGTCAGTGGTAAGGCTAACTTTGATCCTACCATCAGCTGTTGTACTTAGTGTGGAGCTGTTCCGTTTTCATTGATGACCAGCAGTAAACCACAGACGAGCATCTTGTGTTTCTCTCTTCAGTTGTTAAACGGTGAGCTCCACTGTGCCCCACTGGAGATGATACTGATGGTGATGACAGCAGGGGACTCTGTAGGGGAAAATGCAGTCGTATCGCCATTAGCATGGACTGACCTGGATGATGAAGTCCTACTGATCATGGAGAGGCCAGAGAACTGCATGAACCTGTTCGAGTACGACAATGGCCAAATAGACGAAGGCCTGGCTAAGGTAATAATGCTGGCTATCGTGTTATGGTGGACTGCCTCCCACTGCTACAGAGCTCACTCTGATAATATCTTTGGATGTTCTTTAACTCTTCTTTCTGTCCATCAGGAATTCATGAGGCAGCTGGTGGAAGCTGCAATTCAAATACATGAGGCAGGCGTCTTCCACGGTGATCTAAAACTAGAAAACATTCTCAACCAATTCTATGATGCTTGGCGCATTCCTCGAGTGCGCATCATTGACTTTGGTTGTGGCTGTTTTGTGACGCCGGGATATCGCAGCTACGCCGGTACGGCTGAACTCATGCTGACATCTGATTTGGAGCTTTTCAGTGGACACTTTAATTCAAAACCTTTTTCTTTTCTCACAGGAACCTCTTGCTCTTGGTCTCCAGAGTTTAACCACCAGGGAACCTATGAAACTGGCCCGACCACCGTCTGGCAACTTGGCTCCATCCTCCTGGAACTACTTAGTGAAAATACTGACTTGTTCACAACAGGGATGCAGCACTGTGAAAATTTCCTCACCCAGACCATAAAGAAGTTAAAAGTGTCTGAAGGTAAAGAGATGCTACTGCTTCCTTTCTTTATTAATATTTTGCAATTGTCTGAACTTGTAATTAATGAATGCAGCTTCATGCTCAAGGTCACTGTTCTCTCCGTCTACCCTCCTCAGACTGTAAGAAGTTTTTGAAGAGCTGTTTGCTATTCAACCCGGATCAGCGTATTACCCTGGAACAGATGTGGTGCCACCCGTGGTTCCGTTCAAGTATCTTGCCAGAAGCGCAGCCCTGAGGTCATTTGACAGCCGATGTTCCTCTTTTTTACTTTACTTAATTTTCAGAAAATGTGAACCTTATAATGATATGTAACCATTTATGACTACTGCCTAAATAAACACACTATTATCCCACATCTCACAATACCTGAGAAAATGAATGGTGTCTGGTCTCTGCTTTGTTTCTAGGTAACTATTTTTATTATACACCCAGCCCAGATGGGCCAACATGGGGACCATGTGGTGGACGTGGGGCTGGGTGAATGCTTTTAGAGGTTACTCAATAAATGTTACCCATGTTTTGGTGTCGAACTGCTGAAAAAACAAGTCTTCCAAGTCTGAGGCTCTGATCCAAAAGAAACCCAGGTGGCCTTGACAGATGTTCATTTAGTGTAAATTTGAATAACACTTCATTATTTATTCTAAACATTGAGAAGAAAAAAATTCAGGCTTTTCCAACTGTATGTTGTTAATTCAGTGACCAGACGAGCATTTGTCAGGACCAGTGTCTTCTGTACAGGCTTTTGTCCCTGTCTTCATCACGTCCTGTTTTATTTTGAACTCTGGTGGGTGTCACCCGCATCTTCCTGACAAGTCTTCCTCCTGTGTAATTGGTTAATGTCTGTGTCTCATCTTCCTCCACCTCCTCTTTTAAGCCATTTCTTCCACCCTTCCGTCTCGGATCATCTTGTTAAAGGGGAGTTTTTCCTGCCACTGTTGCCCGTTGGGGGTCAGGCCCTGGGATTCTGGAAAGCGCCTAGAAACAATTTTGATTGTAACAGATGCTATATAAATAAAGATTGATTTGAGTTGCTGTAAAAGCACTTTGATGTGCTGAAACCAAATCATGATTTGATAACCCCCGATTTACATGTCTGTTAGCAAGATAGTGAACCCTAAATTTAGTGAATACGGAAAGATTATTTCCAGAGTGCTGTTTTTATGCATGATGTTTTCTTATATCGCCAATACAAGCGCAACTTGGGGACTTTTTTCCATGTTTCTGACACTAACCCATAAGATCAACCCTCATGAAACCCCCTTTCATCCGATTAAAGCCTATTGATGTGAGGTTTCTGAATAATAAAGCTAAATAACATTTCCTCTGCTAACACAAAAAAACTGTTACTGCAACAACATGAATTCTGCAAAATGTCTTCAAATTTCCTCCTCCTTAATTCAGGAAAAACTGAGGTCATGGTGTTTGGTCCTGAACCTCTCAGGGATAAATTAGATCACATGATCATTCTAGATGGTATCTCATTAACATCTAGTCTCTCTGTGAGGAATCTAGGAGTAACTTTTGATCAAAATCTCTCCTTCAACTCACACATTAAAATAGTCTCTAGAAGTACCTTTTTTCACCTGAGGAACATCTCAAAGATCAGGAAGCTACTGACCCACCATGATGCTGAAAAGTTAGTCCATGCATTTGTTACTTCCAGGCTGGACTATTGTAATTCTTTATTATCAGGGTGTCCAAACAACTCTCTAAGAAGCCTCCAGTTGATCCAAAATGCTGCAGCCAGAGTTCTGACAGGTATTGACAAAAGAGATTACATAACTCCTGTAATGGCGTCGCTTCATTGGCTGCCCGTTAAATTTAGAATAATTTTTAAAACTCTTCTTTTGACCTACAAGGTCCTCAGAGGCCTAGCGCCATCCTACCTGGAGGAGCTAGTGACACCTTACCAGCCCAATAGACCGCTCCGCTCTCAGAATGCTGGTCTACTTGTGGTTCCCAGAGTCTCTAGAGGTAGAATGTGGGGCCGAGCATTTAGCTACCAGGCCCCCCTGCTGTTGAACCAGCTCCCTGTCCAGGTACGAGAGGCTGACTCCATCGCTACTTTTAAGATCAGACTTAAAACCTTCCTCTTGAAAAAGCTTATTGTTACTAATTCAGTAGTTTCAGTTACTATCATAGACAGACAAATTATCATACTTAGTGGGTCGTCTAATCATTAGGTCACATCTTAGCTGTGCTGCTATAGGCCAAGGCTGCTGGGGTCCGGAAACATGATCACCTGAGAGGCCTCTGTCACCCCACTGGCAAATGGTCTCCTCTCCTCTATTTCCCCTTCTCCTCTCTCTCTACCCAGCCCCTCCCATCAGCAGGAGGGTCCCCCTACATGAGCCTGGTCCTGCTCGAGGTTTCTTCCTTTTAAAGGGGAGTTTTCCCTTACCACTGCGTCATATTGGGGGTCAGGCCCTGGGATTCTGGAAAGCACCTAGGGTTTCATTAAGAAATAAAACCTTTAACACCGCTGCACGTTTGACCCCTTGAAACAAGTTCAAATAAATTGAAAGGCTGTAAAAGTCAGTCATTCTCAGTCATGTCATAATATATAATTTTATAATGTTTTAGAAATGTAATCTTGCAGCTTTAATCAATAGTAACCTGCAAGCTAATGTACGTGCATACATGAAATGAGTACATGCAGAAATATATTTCACTCTAAAACTCATTTTATTTGCTGTTAAAAGGCACAAAAGGGCTGTTCTAGATCAAGAGAATCACTAATCAAATCCAATTAAATTCTAAAAATACAGATATTCATGCAAAATATCTCCATCTGTAATAATAAAATAATAATTTCTCCAGTACAGTACCACAAACACACCGTTAAAAAAGGACAATAATACATAATGCATACGTCGACGAACATCTCTTCATAGTATCAGACAGTCAAAGCATGGCGAGATGATCCTTGATTAATATAAGAGTTTGATTGACAGCACAAACAGACGTAAAGCGAGTTATTTACATTCACTTGAATCCTAAATGGAATAGGATGATTTGTTTGATTATTGGGTAAATAAAGGTGCATATGAGCAGTCATATATTTGTGGTTTTGCCTTACAGATCAACAGAAAACATCTATTTATATGAGGATTATCTGTCCGTTCACCAGTCCAAGCAACCATTTTGGGTTGAGCGCATGCAGGCGTGTTTGTGGTTTTAATGGTGAAGGCCTCAAAGTTAAACAGAGCGATGTGAGTCAGGAACCTAAATGAGAGGGCATATTACTTCACGTGTTCCACAACACACACTCCTCCTTTCCAAGGACATGATTTACACTAAAGATACAGCGTCACCTTCGCTCAGAAGCGGACACAGCTGCCTGTATCTTCAGGGCTGTCAAAGGCGATTCCTTCGCACAGGGATTCCTTAAAAGAGACATAAAATTCCCTTAATGCCTTGCAATTGTCACACAGTAACACTGGTCACACCCATATTCTACACATTTGACTCAGGTGAACGTTATGGCTTGGATTGACTCGGCCCTGACCTTTGACCTCCCCAGCTGAGATGAAACCCACAGCAGCTCTCATTTTAAACAAGGTACAAATGTAAAAGGAAGGTTGAAGGACCAGAGAGCAGACAACACAGAGACGTGGATGACAGCGGAAGTCTGGGAAAGAAAACGGCTTCGCGTGTTGAAGCTCCAAAATACTCACAGACTTCCTGCGTGAGGCTGTTGAACAGATGTGAAGGATGTGGGAAGAGGGAAAGATGGAGAGAGTTGTGGAGGGGAGAGACAACATGGACACACAACATGGACACATGAATATGCAAATTTACAACATTCCAATTGGTCCTTATGAGAGACCGAGTGAATCGAGAAGATCAACTGTGAAGAAACGGCACTGATATTAAGGAGATGCTTTACAAAATGATAAAGTTTGTGTGTCTGTTGTGCGGCAACTCAAGCCAATGTAGGTCTGCTTGTTCTGCATATTCAAACAACATTAAACACTGTTGGGAAGCGGAAGCAAAGCAGGACAAAGAGCTAACCTGGTAAAACACAACACACCGAGATAAGGACGATCACAACAGTCCCTCAGATAGAAAAGCAGACAGGCAAGTGGACTCTGTTTGTGTTGAGACAAAAAAGGGATCCAAACGTGAGGTGAGGAAATGGCAAACACGCGGGTTACACCTGTCATGGGAGGAGACAAGTTACAGGTGACTGATGGGGGGGGCGGGGCCTCTAACTCTGGCACTAACTTGGCTCTGGCGTCCTTCTGGCATCAGAGCTGATGGGGTGGGAGCAAGAGGAAGCCAGGGCTGGTTGCCTGCACTGTAGAGCCTGGGACGCTTGACCTGGTCGTGACTGGACAGGGGGGTGTAACTGTTCCGCCGATGTGTAAGAGATGGCTCCGCTGGGATCTTATCCTGGTAGGAGATGAAAGATCGCAAACATTAAGTACACGAGTCGGCCGTCTGGACAGACCTCACATGAAAGATTAAATCTGGCTTGAGAGAATTCCACTGAACTTCCTCTTGTTCTTCAACGCGTTTCCCCCTCTTATCTTCTTCAGTTCTAAATTAACTGGTGAGAATCCCCGATGATGGCCAGGACGATCCACACCCCTTTAATGAGGCAAATGACCACCAACGACCACCAACGACACGTTAAGTAGCTCATGCGTTCATTTCGACCTCTTTGATAAGAGGGGAAATGTCTTCGAAAAACTAAAGAAAGTCCATCTTAAATATACGTAATAACAGCCCCCGTATGTATAGCAGTTAGTTAGTTATCAGGGCAGACAAGCCAAGCAGCATGACCAGCTATTACGTCCATTAAGGTAAGATAATAAGACAGCAGTCATTAGCTGACAGTCAGAGTCATGAATAAAAGAACAACAAAACATTTTGAATTGTCACAGTACAGATTTAAGATTCTTAAGTTTGTATTTCACCAGAATCTGAGGTTTGGGGTCAGTTTGAGGTGACTTACAAGAGGCCTGTCTCGGTGTGTGTTCACGGCCTCCACGTTCAAATAAAACATTTCCACTTTGCAACCTGGAGCATAAACGCACATGACAGCACTCAGATAAACCACACAAGTTTAAAGACACATTATAAATCAATTCCTAAATTTGTGACCTACCATAGGCGACAGGGGTCAGCTTGAGGACCGTGTGCAGCGGACATTTCATGTATGGAAGATCTTCTACAAGAAGGAGAAGGTTGATGGCCACATTTGATGACCAACCGTGGCCACAGGCTGGTGTGATATTGTGTTTATCTGACCTGCACCCTTGTCCAGGAAGTAAGCTAGCAGACAACGCATGACCGCCTGGTGGCAGACCACCAACACGTTGCCCTGTCGTTCCAACTCCATGATAACTGGCTCCAAACGCTGAACCAAGTCTTGATATGACTAATTAAAAAGGAATAATTAAATTGAAATGAAAAATACTTAAAATGGACATTTTACTCAATGTCATAACCTTGTTTTTTTTTTTAAATTTAGTTAATATTTGAATCCCTCCTTGAGCTGTCACCTTATTGTGGTTTGAGGGGTTTGCCTGTCCCAATGATCTTTGGGGGTGTTCCTAGTCTAGTGAAGGACCAGCACTCCACTTGTTTCATAACTTTTATGAAAATAATTTCCAGGCACAGTCTGGGTTTTGAGAGGGTCGGCTCTGGTGGCCTGAGGAACGGGTCTCTTGTTTTCGCTGATGATGTGATTCTTTTGGCTATCTTGGGCTTACTGGACCGGTTCACAGCTGAGTGGGAACCTGGACCTTTAAATCCAAGACCAAGGGTGAGAGGCTCAGGGGGACGCAGACGTAGCATGTGGGAAGGATCGCCTCCTATATGCCTCACCGGTGTGGTGGCCCCAGGCCCCAGGATGACCGAGGACATGCTGGAGGGACTATTTCTCTCAGGTGGAGAAAGTGGCCGGAGTGAGGGGGGCGAGGCTCCTCTGTATAGCCTCCTGCCCCCGTAATAAAAGTCCAGATTAGAAACAGAAGTGGGAGGACTGAATGGATTTTGTATTATACTTCAGCAGTGTGCTGAGCCAATGTAATTGCAATTTTGTTGTGTGTGTACTTGTTGTACTCTTGAAAAATAAAGTCTGAGTTGGTCCATGGTAGCGAAACGAGAAGAATTTTCCACATAGATCACCTACAGCCTTAGCAAAGGAAACTGGACTAACTTTACATTGCATTTTGTCAGGTCAAATAAATAGATTTTGATCCTGAATAAACTAAGTGTTGCTTCAATTTGTCAGCAGACAACTAAGTTAGGAAAAAATGATAGAGGTCACCTCTCCTCCTGGATAACGATAGTGGTACTTGTCCTGGTCCCTCAAAGCAAACTCCTCGGGGAATGTATTCTGAATCATTTCATAAGTCATCTCCTCGCAAACGCCCTATAAAAAAACAGCAGGAAGAGTAAAATTGGGACTGTAAAGCACGAAAATGTGAGCCCACTTACACTAAATCCCAGCAAAATGAATTTCTTAAATCCCAGGACTGAAAATCACGACGTGGTCTCAACTGTGCTACGATGTAATTACACATCTTTGGATCATCTCGTGTGCATCTGCCCACGGCAAACTACTTCATTTTACTGCATGTTAAAGTCACATCAGACATTTTCAGTGTTATATACATGTGTATATATATTTGCACAGTTTAGGGTATCCTTTTATCGAATCGTTTTTAGTTCTTTTCCCAGTGCTAAACTGGTTCACTGACAGCATCAATCTCGTTGAGTATTTTCCACTGTTCGTAGGGGATTCTCAGCTCCTCTGCCGTCTGGATGGTTCTTCTAAGTTGGCTCGTCCAAACCTTCAAGTCTGCCAGATTGTGCTCATCTATAAACACTCGCAAGGCCTGGGCGAACTGGGAAGCGAGAGACATTTTGTCAGATTGATTTGGAATGAAAGCTAACAAGGTAGAGTTGAATAAAACCTTATTGACATAGCTCTACCTTAAAGCCGGTCAGAAAAAAGAGCTTTGAGAAAAAGGCAAAAGTTCTACCTGCTTTCCCCGATGAGAAAGTTCCGAGTCTCCTCCAATGCGGCCTTCGATGTTGTGGCTACTCTCTCCGTGCCGACACAAGTAGATGGAGTGCGAGTGCACGTGAATGTTCATAAGGTAGTAGACAATCTTACTCTGGATGTAGTCCTGCACCCGGTTTACCAGAAAACGCCGGCCTACATTCATCATCTTGATGAAAGACAAATCCCTGGAAGTGTAAATAAACAAAGAGAAAAACAAACAAATCAGAAGCCCCCTGGTGGTTATTCCCTGCAATGCTACTGTATTCCCAAATGTAAAATGCCCAGATAAAATCTCGAATGATGTTATTTTTCCTCGTAGGTGTATAAAAATAAAGACAACTAACTGGAAGCAAATGGTTTTAGCAGTTCTTACTTGTCATAGTCATCAGGATCCAGTGGCTGGTATGTGACCTTGTAACACTCGATTCGCTTGAGAAAGTCGTCCATTACTCTCTCCCGGTGTCTCTCAGGGTAGTCTGGACTGGACACCTTCACTTCCTGTTACAGGGAGCCAAAACATTTAACCTGAGTCAGCACATTTGTCCTTACATAACACGTCTGACGGCGTGATTATTAATAGAATATTGGTTTGACCTGGACATTAAGTCACATTCAAGTCTTCCGAGCGGTGTCAAATGCATACCATAATATTAGCAGCAATGACTTCGGGGTCGTCACACACGGACTCCACGAAGAACACCTGTTGGGGATACGGGGTGCCAGACAATCAGTCCAGTCCTGTATAAACACTCCACACTCTGGTTCAGCATCATTGCGCTGGCTAATGGCAATATTACCTTGAACGCATTCTCCTTCCCAAACGACAGAATTAAATCTCTTCGCTCTCTTGTTGTATTTGTCGCATCAAACACCTGGTTTAAAGAAAGAATATTCGAAAGCTTTTTGAAACGAGGCACCAAAGGTGGTCAAAATGGCAAGAGCGGCGACTCACTGCGATCTGGCCTCCCTCCTTCATCAGGTAGGCCTTCACGTCTTGCAGGGCGACCAGAGCGCACTGTCTGTGGGAAACCACATGATACAGGCGCTCCTTATCATCTTCATACAGTGATGAAATGACAAAAACATTCTACATAACACAAGTCTTCCAAGTCTCAAAAGTCTTGAAAGTGACTAACACCTGCACCCACTAATAAGCATTGGTGGGAAAACCGGGAGGTGTGAGACTGAGGGTTCATCCGGGGGGAGGACAGCTACAGCTGGCAGTCATCTGCATAGCAGCGGTGTTAAAAACCACGCGAGCAGATAATTGGTTGTGTCTATGACAAAGAGCAGCGGCCCCAGCACCAATCCTTGGGGGACCCCACTGGAGAACTGATGAGGAGCCAAAAGTTGGCCTTGCCCCGGCACCTTAACTGAACATCCGGATAGGTGAGGTTCAGACCAGCACGGCCAGTGATGCTGACAGCAGTGAGAATAGAGGAGGATGCGCTGGGTGACTGGATCAAGTGCACCTGGTCAGTCCAGCAAGGTGAGAACCAAAGACTGAGCCGCTGCTCGGGCCGTTTTGAGGGTCTCGTCACAGACAAGAGAGCCCTTTCTGTGGTGGAGCCACCCTTGAAAACAAATCGGTTTGGGCCCAGGAGCTCAGGAACTTATCATCTGCTCAAAACCGCGTTGGTCTTAGACAGGATCGGGAGAAGGGAGCCTGGGCGGTAGTAGGATCCACCTGCAGCCTCCTCAATATTTTCAAACCATTCCTTTAATCACATCTAAGGATCATTTTCAAACTGTGAATTATTTACAGCTGCTGTCTGACCCAAGTAGAACACCTGAGTCACTCCCAGGAGGATTTGTGTCAGTTTCAGACTGACAGCAGCAGGTTTGATCATATCCGGGTCACCACTGAGTACCGGGTGTCGTCAGCCATTGAAATGGGTACAGCTGGATGGGACCATGTGGAAAAAGGGATCGATGGCCCTGCGGTACCAGAAACACAAGCACTGTCCTGACTCCAGTAATCAAACACAGCCCAGACCCGTCTATGAAGCAGGACCAGTGACTACGGCTGTAGAAACACTTCCCCATAATAATCACATGTTAGCATGAGAATAAGAGCAGGAGCTCACTTCCTTATTTTCATGGCCTCTTCGTTGTCATGGCGGAAGAAATCATAGGATTTGTACGTCCCGACAGCTTCTCTGCGGTACACACCCAGGTTAAACACTGCAACACCAACATATGACGGTTACACTCAGATGCCCCCCCGCCCCAGGCTCTTATTACCAATCAATAAGGCAAGGCAGCTTTATTTGTACGGCACTTTTCACAACGTGCTTGACAGTGAAACCTTAAAAGCATTGGGACCATTCAGAGCATATTTAAAATATAATAAGATGCAGAAAAGACAGATTAAAGTTTGCAGCTCAAATAGGAAAACAGCAGAAAACAACATTTAAAAGGGCTGAGACGCTTCATAAGTAGGAACACGTCAACAATGTATTTTGGGCCTCCAGACAGACAGGAAGCCGGTGTAGAGATCTAAGGCCTGGAATGATGTAATCTACTTTCTTGGTCCTTTTTGGGACTCGAGCAGCAGCCCAATAATCTGCAGGATGGACTGTTTATAGCAGGGGTGTCCAAACTTTTTGCAGAGAGGGTCGGATTTGATAACGTGAAGATGCCCGGGGGCCAGTGGATCCTTCTGATGTTTTTTTAACCAGAAAAGTTACATGCAAATGTACACTATTATAAAACAATTTTCATTGTCACAATTCTCTTTATTTTTCAAATGGCAGTGTAACAAATATAAGCCACTCAGGCAGACGTGAACACCTCTAACAACACAATTCTGCCTTTAATTCATATCTGGAGAGTCAGATAACATTGAACACTGAACTGTATGGAATACCTTAAATTTCCATGAGTTTGATAAATGTAATGCAAAGTTGTCTGTTATCATTCAAGTTTAAAACAAGTAAATTTTGCTCTTGTCTTTTACAAGATCTACAAGAAAGGAGGAATTACATTTTAGTGATTTATTTATTCTGTTAGTGCCAGCGGGCTATAAATAATACATTGTAAGACTGAAGTTGCGGGCCGTATGAAATCTTACCGCGGGCCGTGATTGGCCCCCGGGCCGGACTTTGGACATGCCTGGTTTATAGAGTCCTGTAAAGACACCGTCCCAGTAGTCTACTGGGATGAATGCATGGACCAGACTTCCTAAATACAATACAGCACATGCTGCTTAAAGATACCGTCCACATCAGAAACAAGAGGGAGCTGAAAAGCTGCTTCTGGCTAAAATCTCCGCTACAGACGTCCCAAAAGGGGAGCCTGAAGGGAAAGACAGTGGACCTACCTTTGGTTGGGACGCCAATCCAGTTGAGATAACGGGTGAGTTTCTTGGACATGTAAGTCTTTCCCCTCGCCGGCAGGCCGATCATCACGATCACCGTTGGGGAATTGGTCATATAAGAAGCCCAGGCTGCACATAAGGACGGCGTGCGTTAATGCAAATCCTACAGGAAGACCGAGCTGGCCCTCTGATGTCATCATGATGTCACCAGAGCAGCTTTCAGGAAGTAATTATTACGTTCTTTTTATTGAAACACGCTTATAGCTATCTATAGGATTGAAGCAATTATAATGTATGGGCTGGGACAGACGGAGAATCAGGGGAAATTAGGAGAAATGTCCTGAGAGAGAAACGGAAAGAGGCCTCAGAACAGGTGACTCACAGCATTTCTTCTCGTTCATCCTCAGCTCTGTTTTCTTAGCTTCTGCTGAGTTGGCAGAGCCATTGTCCACGTGAAAGCTTGACATGCTGGTCTCTGTCCAGCAGCTCAGAAAGACATTCTCCGCCCCCTGCTGACCTGAAACGCTGAGCAAGCACACAGCATCTACAACATCTTCTGCACTTTCATGGAACTACACAGGATCAGTCTGGTACCAGTCACACATCCCGGGAGGATGCGGTGAGAGGAGGGGAGGGGGGGGGGGGGGGGGGGGGGGGGGGGGGGGTGGGGGGGGGGGAAGGATGCGGGCGAACGCAGCTGTCACATCACGTCGTGGGACTAAATGCGTCTTTAATTACTGACAATTACCGACTGACGTCCAGACACATTTAGATCAGTCATGCAGTTTCACAACATTCTTCAGCAGAGACGCAAACGCATCTTTACGCATTTTTTTTTACCTGTTCGAGGAGGAAATGAGCTGCAGAAGCAAGGAACACGCACGCTCCCCGGCACAGGGACTCAACAGCTTGCCGGCCCGACAGACTGGGGCCGGAGCCTGATCGTCCCGTCCTTGACGTAGAAGCGCCTCCTCGGCCGCTGATGTCCTTCCAAACTGGAGGTGCACCTCGACGTCATTTTCCCCCCTGCCTACCGTAAAGCTGCTAATAGATGCGCCAGGGCGCAGGGCAAAGTGTCACATTCAAGAACCAAAAAGGGTCCCTGCAGAGTTTGACCTCTGCAAACACATTTACCACAATTTCATATGAATCCGACATCAATCCTACACATAAGAAAATAAATAAAAAACACAAACTATAAAAAGTAATGGCAAGGGTTTAACAGGTATATGACGCAACATTAAAGCATCCTTCACGAGCATTATCTTTAATAATCATAAAACAGCTTTTGATCAATAGATTATTAAAAAAATGAGCAAAAATTATAAACACGCATGATATTTATGCAGAATATTATGTAATCTGCAAAGTAACGAAGCTAATTTAGAACCAGTGGGGTGAAATGACATCAGTCAAGTTTCATCTGTTGAAACTGTACAGCACCTACAGGTGGTCAAGAAGTAGAGAGCTACGAGAGGCGATCGTGGATGGAAAACATTTATTCACCTGTATCCAACACTTGTTAGCAATATTCCATTTGCATAGTTCTGATTCAACAATCCTCAATCCAAAGGCAAACAGTGGTCTGAAAGCTGCGAGGTACCATTACTAAAAAAAGCCAATAAATAAAGCCCATTTACAGTTACAATATTTCCTCCTTAAATAGTGCAAAAGGTTTAAAAAGTCTGAATTACAATCTAACACAGCTGGTGTGAGTATTCCGATCTCATATGATTAAGACTTTGAATGTAATTATTATGTCATTTATAATCTTGCATTTACACATCTTGGCAAACATTGTGGATGCAACAGCGGCCCGAAACAACCCCGACCCTCACCTAGTTTATTAGAGAGAGACATTCAGGGGTCAGGGGTCAGAGGTCAGGCGCTGCGTTAGTGGTGTGGCTGATATAGGCAGCGATGCAGCAGCAACTGAGGCTCCAGTAATGAGAAGAGGGATTCTCAAAGACATCTCAGGCTCGGGAATGACTGATGACACGTGCAGTGGAAGGCAGAGACAATCAGGGGTCAGTAGATTAGCACAGGCTTTGCAGAGGAGATGGAACCCGCTGCAAAGATCTTCTCCAGTGTGCGACTCTTCACATCAGGGCTTGATTTTCAACAGCTGAAACTCAAACAAGTCACGGTTCATTCCACGGAGAAGAAAAAGCCCCCACGCAGAAGCTCAGAAATACGTAAGAATCAGAAAAAAGAAACTCACTCTGATGTTGAAGCCCAAGAGATCGCTGACCACAGCGGAGACAGCGGACAGGATGACCACTCTGGTGAAGTTATAGATCAGAGGGTTGACGGTCAGGCCCAGCAGCCTGAACGGAGTATCCAGCTCCTGGTGGAGATCAGAGGAACTATAAAGTTCTCCTTTTATTAGACCTTTTATTAAAATGATCCAGCTAAAGAGGAAGCGATGCCGTTTACCTTCATCAATTTTGTCGCTAATTTCAGCACATTGTTGACGACACTGAGCTCATCTTTCTTATGGGGCTTCTTCTCCATTTTGCGGTACACATTTATCTGCAACCACAAAGAGTTTTAGCTGCAGCCTGCACTCGAAGCCCCGGGGGCGGCAGCGAGCGCCGCGGGAGCTACCTGCTCCGTCAGCAGCACCGACGAGTTGCTGTACTTGCAGTCGGTCTCGGAGCCCAGCGTTGACAGTCGCAACAGAAAGAAGAGGAGCGAGGAGGCCCAAACCATCAGCTCCCAGTTCATCAGGGAGTCCAGGAAGGTTTTGTGGCTGTGCAGCAGCTAAGAAGAGAATAAAGCAACTTTATCCAGGTTTATTATTATTCGCTAAAGCTAAGTATTTAAGATTCGGTTGCTGTGATCAGGAACTTGCTGATATTTTACTGGATAAAAGGACGCATTTAAACTGGGTTATTAAGTTTTCTGGACGAGGACGCGACTGACCTGAGCACAAATGATGACGGAGACAGAAAGCGCCAGCAGGAACACGGTGGACACGATGACGTCGACCGACCGCTGTGGCCCTCGTCTCTGCCAAGAACAAACAAATTAAAGGGTCCCCGCTGCTGCGGGCCGGGCCGAACAGGGACGATTGTCAAGAGCATCTGAATACCAACTCTCAGGAAGGAGCGTAGAGACAGCCACATCTTTATGTTCTGCACTTTTTTCAGCCGGAAGTGAGGGATCTCAGACTTTTTGGCCTTGCGAGCTGAAGTGATGTGGCTGAAGTACTTGGCAAATAATAGTCTCTATCAGGGAGGACAAACACAGACACAGAGGGTACCGACATGGTTGTGCAATCTCTAAATTCTGATTTATACTATCTATCTATATGCTGCTGTATTCCAGAACATTGGGGAATCGGATGTATGCACACGTTCTCTGGAAAAACGCTTATAATAAGGAAAAAAAGACCTGTTTGTACGTCCTCTCGGCCACACACATCATGAAGAAAAGGAGCCCCGTGAGGCAGATCCTCTGCACTGTGGTGATGAAAAAGAACACGTAGGTCTTGGCGTCAGATGACCCCGCTGCCACCAGCCCCAGCTCTGTCAGGGACATGGAGCCCAGGCTGGACACATCCAGCTGCTGAGCCATGCGGAAACCGAGAGGAAGCAGAGCCAGGATGGTGGTTATCAGCCCACTGAGCATGAGATAACCCACGCCCTGCTCCACCAGTTTAACCTGAGTCCAGGTACCAGACAGAGCAAGAGAGAGACGGGATGAATCGATCCGTGTGGATTGTTGTGTGGAAAGAACCAACATTGCAAAGAGGACGCTGGTTACCCGTGTGAGAATGATGCCACTGATCTCCAGCACTGACATGTCTGCTTTCTTACACTCGCCCTGCTCCCAGATTATAGCACTGACCCGGTCCCTGGACGGGTGGCACGCCTGAAGCCAAGACAGCTGGTTCTGGGAAATCCACAGGGAAGACATTTTTGATTGAATATATCGGGATACACTGGACACAAACGCTGCTGATCACTCAGTTTCATATATACATAAAAGTGCTTAAAGTAGCAGCCAGTGTGGTCCTCTGGCGCCCCCTGCTGGTTAACCTGTCTACAGTTTCGTGTAATGGGTTTCCAGGAAACTCAGAAACCACTTGTTTTGTGATGTACTTTCTTTGGTGGGGAGTTGTGGACCTTCATGGGTCTTTCTGCTTGGAGAGGCTGCAACAGCCGGACGTGGGAGTATAGTAGGAAGAGTAGAAGAAGAAGAAAAACAAGCCGTGGGGACGATGGAGAGTTCAAGAATCAATTTTGCCATCTTACTCGACTGGTTTCCTGCGGCCTGTCGTCATCGTCGCTGCTCAGGGTGTTCATCGATGGGAGCGCTAGTCCATCGCTGCACCCCCTGCTGTTGTCACTGCCGCTGCTGCCGGTGGAGGCGGAGTCGGGCCCCTGAAGAAGCTCCTCCCACACGGCGTCGTCAGTGTCTGAAGTGGGCCGTGAGCCGATGCCAGGCCTGAGGCGGTCCTGTTCTCCAGGTTTCGCTTTGATGGAGGCCCCACCCTCTTCCTATTTTCATTAAGTGTTTTTTTTTTTTTTTAAACACACACACACACACACACACACACACACAGACACTATAGACATTTGTACTTTAACACCTGCAAACACAAAACATTATCTGCCAATAACCTGAGGCTTTAACGTCTGTGGGTCAGGCTTTAGCTTTCTCTTTCGAACAGGACACCCTGGCCCAGGTGAAGGACAAGTCGCAGCGGGTTGTCTCTCTCGATGAGGCCCCTGTGGAATTACCGCCTCCTCTTCCTCGCTGGAGACCTCATCGGAGGTGTTCTAAGACGTGTAGTTAACACACAAATGTTTTCTGCAACAGCGAAGTTTCAGGAGCCGTACCCTATTTAACAGCACTGTCTGTCTCCATTTAAGATGGCTCCTTATATACCAAATATAACAAAAATGATTCTAAATGACTGACTTGGGCTATAATACTTTAGTAAGTAAGTACTCATGCGCTAATGCTAATGCGCTAATAAAAAGATTTGAAGCTCCCAGATCTATCGGTGGCCGTGTTGTTACAGTAAAAGAAATAAGACATTAACAACAAAACAACACATGCTTATTATTCTGTTATTGACATAAAGGACTATACCCTCACTTTATTACTGTGTAATTGCCGGGAGCCCTTCTGCTCCGGGTTCCTGTTTCGGCTGCTATTTTCTTCTGTTTTTTTCAGCCCTCTGCTTTTCCTCGGCCTGCGACCGGAAGAGTAAATTATTGGTCATTATTGTCACGCCCGCACGCGGGACGACACGAAACGGGTAAAACGTGGGTGGGAAATGTTGAACAATTAGAAAAGCACCTCTTCCTGCGTGCAGGGCTGGCGCTGGAGCTGGAAGATGGACTGCCAGGGGACCCCCGGCTGGATTCTGTTGACACGATCTGGCAGTGCACCGTACCCAGCAGCAGCATGAGACACATGGGCCCCAACACATCACTTGCACTTGCCCCAGGGACCTCCGAGTAGAGCAGCACTGCTGCCACTGCAGGGGGGCAAATCATTAGGCAAGAGCACAGAAAAGACATCAAATAAGTCCTATTGACTAGTGCAGCTATGACGAGTATCAAGCAAGTTTGTGTTTCTTGTTTTAGTTGGGGTTTATTTTTATTTCAGAAGGTACTTCCAACAGTTGGAACTAAAGCATTGACCAGAATAAAATGTGACAAATGCGAGCTTACTTTGCATGAAGTACAGAATCAGGATACCGAAGAAGATGGATCTGGAGGTCACCTGGATCCACCACTGGAAGAAGAATGGAAAGAGCAACACTCTGACGAGGCCCTTCCGGGCCAGAGCCGTCCAGGGACTCTCTGGTTTGGCTTTGCTGAATGTCGATCCTGAATGGAGGAGGGGGAAAATTGTTACGATATGGATCCCAGAACAGTCTAAATGAACATCCTGCATTCCAACAGGTGAACCTCACCTTTCACCAAATCAACATCGATCAGGTCCGGCTTGATGTAACACACCTTTTTTGGTTTGTTGTTCAAACCCTGAAATAAACGGCATCATTAAGGACCACAAAATCACCGTCTGGTGCCTTACATGTACGGAAACGTGACGATTCCCTACGTTTAGATCTGCCTGCTCCAAAGACTTCTCCCACACCTGTTGATCATAGGCTCCGATCTGTTAAAAAAAAAAACAGAAGTGGACTTCAATACGCATCCTTTTAGGGAATTTGTCACATTTAAGGTAAGCTGCTGTGCAGCTGCTCCCTATTGACAAGATGCAAAACTGATAAGAGCAAATCAACCATAAATTTGCATTTATCTTCCTCTCTGAACCAGTATTTACGTGTGTCTTTATGGAGCGGATGGTAACAGGGTGCCAATAAAACGTGCACAGGCAAAGACTTGATTCTTATAACACAGGCCCTCAGCTATAAGGGTGGCTACAACAGCTCACAAGGCCTTAAAGTCTGATCTCAGACAGATTCTGCAGACTTTATAAGTAAAACCAGTCATTTGGGTCAAAGCCCTTTGGCCGCCAGCTTGAGCAGATTAAGTGCATATCTACGTTTTTATTACTTTACTCATCATGACTAGTCTCCAAAGCATGGCGTATCTTCTCTTATGTCCCAGACATCCAAGGTTTAAGATGAATAAGTGGAAGTGAAGCATATTTCTAACCTTTTCTTGATACCAGGCTATTTTGGCCATGGTCACCGGAGGCTGCAGTTGGCGGAGCTCAGAGGGAGAAATGGTCGCATATCCAGATACACTGACCAAACAGAGACCCCAAAACAGGCTGACACCGCCAAAGCCGCAACATCAACCGCACACGGATGCCTCGGGTTCGTCCACGTCTACAACTATTGCTAAAACCTCGTTGGTAGCGATCAGAAACTTGTCTGGAAAACTTTGGGCATCACTTTCTGATGCCTCGGGGAACTATAGTTACAGCTACTCTCGACGCCGCTTACATTGACCGACACTTTTGAAGCGATCGATTTCTTTTACATTTACACTACATTTATAAATGGTTTCCATCGCACACACATATCTTGTTTACAGCGTCAACACCAGGTATTTCTACACTTTCTAGCTCGTTAAACTCGGTCTTCCGCTTTCTTTTCCGGGATTTTTAGAAGGTGTGGATCATTTTTACCTAACGGTAAGTCTGTCAGGCTAACTTTGCGTCGCAAAATTTATATTTTACAACCCAATATGTCGGAAATCGCCCTGAGGCACAACTTTGTAGCATATATTTCTTAGAACTGATTAAAATTGTAAGTTGATATCAAAAGCAAAGGGATGTGATAAACTTTTGGAGTAAAAGTGATTCCAGTCGCATTTTATTGCTGCCTGCGAGTCAAATTTACGGAAAATAACTTATCCATATTACTTCATATTAATGCGGATATTTCCACCCAATTATGTTAAAGAAACATTCATTACATTGTTTTTTTTTAAAAAAATGTATGCTTCTGTTGACACTTAGACATACGTACGTATCCTTATTAAAAAGCAAGTCAAAGTCCATGCACTCCACAGCAGAAGCCACATTTAAAGGAGTTTGTTTGCTTTGGTGGGAATGTAGTAATCTCTTCATTGGTACAATATGGTGAGTGATCTGAGGTGGACAAGATACTATTCTCTGTCCTCCCCTCCCCTCCTCTCCTCTCCTCTCCTCTCCTCTCCTCTCCTCTCCTCTCCCCTCCCCTCCCCTCCCCTCCCCTCCCCTCTCCTCTCCTCTCCTCTCCTCTTCTCCTCTTCTCTCTCCTCTCCTCTCCTCTCCTCTCCTCTCCTCTCCTCTCCTCTCCTCTCCTCTCCTCTCCTCTCCTCTCCTCTCCCTCCTCTCCTCTCCTCTCCTCTCCTCTCCTCTCCTCTCCTCTCCTCTCCTCTCCCCTCCCCTCCCCCCTCTCCCTCTCGTCTCCACTCCTCTCCTCTCCTCTCTCCTCGCCTCTCTCCTCCCCTCCCCTCTCCTCTCCTCTCCGCTCCCCTCCCCTCTCTTCTCTCCTCTCCTCCCCTCCTCTCTCCTTTCCTCACCCCTCTCCTTTCCTTTCCTCTCCCCCCTCCCCTCTCCTCTCCTTTCCTCTCCTCCTCTCCTCTCCTCTCCTCTCCCCTCCCCTCCCCCTCTCCTCTCGTCTCCACTCCTCTCCTCTCCTCTCTCCTCGCCTCTCTCCTCCCCTCCCCTCTCCTCTCCTCTCCGCTCCCCCTCCCCCTCTCTTCTCTCCTCTCCTCCCCTCCTCCCCTCTCCTCTCCTCCCCTCCCCTCCTCCCCTCTTCTCTTCTCTCCTCTCCTCCCCTCTCCCCTACTCCCCTCCCCTCCCCCCCTCTCCCCTACTCCCCTCCCCTCCCTCTCCTCCCCCTCCCCCCCTCTCCTCTCCTCCCCTCCCCCCCTCCTCTCCTCCCCTCTCCTCTCCTCCCCTCCTCTCCTCTCCTCTCCTCTCCTCTCCTCTCCTCTCCTCTCCTCCCCCTCTCTTCTCTCCTCTCCTCCCCTCCTCTCTCCTTTCCTCACCCCTCTCCTCTCCTTTCCTTTCCTCTCCCCCCTCCCCTCTCCTCTCCTTTCCTCTTCTCTCCCCTCTCCTCTCCCCTCCTATCCCCTTCTCTCCTCCCTCCCCTCCTCCCCTCTCCTCCCCTCCCCTCTCCTCTCCCCTCCTATCCCCTTCTCTCCTCCCCTCCCCTCCTCCCCTCCCCTCTCCTCTCCCCTTCTCTCCTCTCCTCTCCTCCCCTACTCCCCTCCCCTCCCCCCTCTCCTCCCCTCCCCTCCTCTCCTCCCCCCCCTCCTCTCCTCTCCTCCCCTCTCCTCCCCCTCCTCTCCTCTCCTCTCCTCTCCTCTCCTCTCCTCCCCTCCTCTCCTCTCCCCCCCCCTCTCCTCTACTCTCCTCCCCTCTCCTCTCCTCCCCTCCTCTCCTCTCCTCTCCTCTCCTCTCCTCTCCTCTCCTCTCCTCTCCTCCCCTTGTGGAGCAGCTTAAAAACACAGGAGCCATTTCCATGGTTTAGTTCACAGATCTTATTTTATTGTTTTATTTGGGTGAACCAAGTTAACAATCATGCTTCTCCAGTTTGACTTGTTTAACCGTCCAGGTCCAGAATCTTTGGAGCTTCTTCAGCTTGTGCTGGCTGCACCTCCTCCTGGTCCTGATAGGAGGAGAGAAAATACTAGCATCTTACAGTACTTTTAAGGTAGCTTGTGTATTCCTGCCACCCATAATAAACTGTCATTTATATATATAACAAGTTTTACATCATGAAAGATCAACATTTAAATATCTGCTGTCTGAGGACGAGACATCCGACCCGGACTGATCCCCTTACCCCAAACAGCTCGCTCAGGTCTCTGGAGTCGCCGTACATAGGGTTCGGGTAGGACAACAGCGTCGGTTTTGGCTGGACACCTGTGGAACTGTCCGCATCCTTGTTCTGTTGGGAACGCAGGAATAAACTCTTGTCAGCACGACAGACACACACTTCCGCTACAACCTTCTTCTTCTCCGCTCCATCGCTACGACGCTCTCTCCTCTCCTCCCCTCCCCTCCAGGGGGAGATTATTGGAGGACTTTCCACCGGTCCTCTAACAGAATCCCTGAAGAGGCTGGAACGACTGGGAGTAAACTCCCATGAGTATCCAAATAAAATGAGTCACTGCGGCAGAATTCTTTTACCGACTCAACCAAAGCAAAATGTCGGAGTGGCAATGGGCCGAATATGTCCCACACACGTAAGCACACACACACGCACGCGCACACACACACAGTACAAAGTTTATGTAACATTAGCTGGTTGAAATGTGGGAACAGTCGATCTGAGGGAGAAGTTTAGTCTCTCTCTCTCTTTCTCTCACTTTGAAATAGTGGAATCGGAAAGCGTCCGTCTTGCGTCTGAAGATGGAGAATCCAACTCCAGCCAGGATGCACATTAGAAGCAGGAAAATCGAGATTGCTGACAGGGTCCCACTCGAGTATCTCTGGTGTTGGGATGCATGGAGGGAGATCTGGAGACAACAAATAGGACACTCGAGAATCAAGACATAATGACCAAATCACACCAAGTCGCTCTCTCTCTCTCTCCCTCTCTCTATCTTTTAGTAAATAAATAATGGGCTGGAGCTGATAGAATTTGGCATAGAAAATCTGAAAAAAGTGGGAGTTGTAATTGTGATCTGTGCATGAAAAAAATGAGAACGTCAATGATGATGCTGTTTATTCTCTGGCTCCTCAAAGTGCACGATGAGGCTGTGTTGATGAGAATGTGTGATATTTCTGATATTTCTCTGGTCACACCAGAGTTGCCTAGCAACAGTTGGCACTTGAACAACTGTCTCTGATCAGAAAAAGGGAACAGGCAGGAGATTCCTTTTCTGGAATCCTAACTGCAGAATTAATTACCCCTAGACTCGGCTTCATATACATTAAATTGACTTCACTCACTCTTACAGGAGGCGCCATCAGTGGTGCTTCAATGATGTGTATGATTCCATTGGAGGCAGGGATGTCCCAGTCCAACACCAGCCGCTCATTTACCATCTTGTGAGTCTATGTTCAACAGTCAAAGGCAGAAAGGGCCACAATGAATAACATCTTCAGACCTTTTGGCCTGTGTTTGTGTATGAAAAGGTGTGTGACCTCATTGTGGCCAAGGCTGATGGTCAGATTGTAGCCCAGCCTTGTTGGGATGACGTGATGGTTCTGTAAATCTTTGAACGTCCGCCTGTTCTGACTGGCTGAAATGTGATACTCAAGATCTCTCCCAGAGAGTGTCTAAATCACACACACACACACACACGCACCTTCACATATAATAAACTCCACAGAATAAAAAGATAATAAGCATCAAGACACTTTGACCTTTGAACCTGTCTCATCTTGGCCTCAACTGGGTTGAGGGACCTCTCAGTGATATTTAGAAATTGGCAACTACTGATTTTCAAATGACATATTGTCAAGTGTAAAAAGACGTTCAGCTTTAATGTAATAAAGAAAAAAAATGATGTAAAACTTTATTTACTGTAGCAATTACTTTAGTCATTTCAAAGCACTTCATAAACTCCTTAGATAATTGAAATACACCAGATCACTTGTACAATGTTAATAAAAAGACCATATTAGCTGCTTAATACCTGATTTGGAGCAAAGCCTGTATTAGGAGGCACAAAGATTGTGACTTCAGAAGTCCTGTGAGACAGAAAATCAATGAGCTCTTTGCCTTCTGAGGAGGAGCCACTATAGTCCAGCAGCGACTACAGAGGGAGGACAAAAAGGCAACGTTTGTTCAAATAATTCATTCATTAACTGATCGATCAGACAAGTCATGCATTCCTACAGGCTCTGGCACAGGGTTTGGGTCTATTATTGTTGCACAGCTATTTGTAAATGAGTTACAAGTCTGCAAATAATATGAAATTTTGGGTGTCCTGCTAGGAGGAGGTGAGTAGAGATATGAGGAGAAAGATAAGCTGTGAGGAGAGCAGAAGCTTTTTCAAGGAAGAGAGTGTTGAATAAAGACATTTAGTTGAATAAAGGCATTTACAAAACACAAAAAAAAAGACCAGCAATGCACAACGAGTCACTGTGCAGCCGAGCTATCCCGATGAATATTTTCCACACACACGCCACATGGTGGCATACAGTACGTAGCAGGTAAGCTAATTGCTAATGAACGAATGCATCGATGATAATGGGAATGACTAAACACACACACTTGATCGGGGGCCGTGTGTGACACTCGCCTGGTAAAAGATGGAAAAGTTGCTATTGGTTGCAAGAACGTTCATCAGGACGCCATTACAGAAGTATCCATCTCCAACAAAACCAGCAGGACACACACACGATACATCTAGAAAGACAGTGGGGGGGGGGGGGGGGGGCATTCAGATAGGAGATCTCTTTTGATTAGGGCCATCAGCCCAGTGCATGTAGCTACGCCTCTATACAAACGTGTTCTGGTACCGTCAAGCCTGTAGCAGTAGGCATCATACTTGCTGCTCTGAGGTACAGGGTCTCTGTACATGACCAGGCCCACATGGTTCTCTCCACAGTTTAATGAGGGGAAACAAATTGGGTACCCGACCTTCCCCCCGTCCATCCAGCCAGCCACACACAGATGCATTCCCAGCTGACAGTGCCAGAGACAAAAGGGGAAAAGCGTCATGTCAATTGAATAAAGCTGATTTTACAGCTCCTCCAACTGTGTTTGGACAAATTTAGATTTCTTGTGTATATGATTAAATTACACTCTGTCTCAGTTAATGCTTAAATATTTATATATGAAGGACATCAGGGAACTTAGCAGTTAAAATAAAAGAATGTTGTCTCGTAGCACCATTTAAAACACTGGGCTAGGTCTTTTCTCCTTTATCTATTGTCACGTAGAGATCCAACCTTAGTGAAATACCTGCTGGGCATCTCCGAGCTGTTTGAAGGAGGCAAGCGTGGCGCCCTCATTGGTGCAGGCCGTGTCGGCCTCGCTGAAGTTCATCTTGTACTTGCCACTTGGAGAGCGCAGATGGAACACTCCAGCTGTTTTGGCTGAACCCAGAACGTTATCATTATCTGAGGCGATCTGTGGCCTGTGCCTTTAATTTCCAGAGGTTATAAATGGATTGTGAGAAATCACATGTCACAAAAGGACCAGTTCTCTACTTTAGCAGGTTTTGCTATTTGCTTTGATGAGGAAATTACATTTCATTACATGTTTTTGGGCTAGTAAAACCTGACTGGGCTTGTCCCTTCACTGTCAAAAAGACAGCTGGCAAACTTATCTATTACCTCAGAGTCTAGCTTACCCATGAATTAAATGATAAATGTACAGTAAACAAAAAATAATAAACAGGAAGCACACTTTTTTGTTTCTTGTGTCTTACTTCCTTTCCCAATTCTTTCTTTCTAATCGCCACAACTCAAAATTTATTCCTTACTTTCACAAAAATTAGAGGCGATGTGTTACCGTGGTAATGGAGGTCTTTGCAGGTGGCCACGGGGTCGCAGTCCCCATTATCTTGTAGGCAACGGTCAACAGGGGGGACCACTTTTTCAAGGCACTGGACTCCATTACCCACATACCCCGGTAAGCACTCACAGTCCCGTTTGTTCTGGTGAAAGCAGATTGAGCGATCATCTTAAAGTGAGACCCATAAAGGATGAAATCAGCTGAAATAAACCACCCAACCTTCAACAACAGTGTAGGCTTATTCACGTTGACCATTTACAAATTCTAGCTGTTTAACCTCGAGTAATTTTCTGCCTCAAATGTATCATAAATTGATATAAATATCACATCACTAGTTGCATGAAAATCAGTTAATCACCATCTGAAATCTGAGGCACACGAACATTTAATTTTCTTGAGTTTAAAGGAAACCAATGAAGAGACTACAAAGCTGGAAAAATGTGAGAACTGCTATTTACTCTCATTGTGCTTAGTAGAGAATGTCTGTCTAATTTTGTGGTCTTAGGAGAGCGAATGTGAAAGTACATATTACCAGTAGTACCTGTAGTCTGGCTATGGAGTAACAAACCAATGCACCATTATTTTAAGAATCAGCTTGAACTGAGACTTCTTCCTGATTCGGAGGTCAAACTAGTCCTGTTCATTTCTTTTATATGTCAGTTATGAGCCCAAGATTCTTCACAGAAGTGCTGGAGAACAATTCATTTTAATTATATTGACTAAGACTGTGGTGGCAACCTGTCTATTAAAGCTGAGCTAAAGATTTATGGGAGTCTAAAACATGATGTAAATGTGAATATAGCAATGGCCAGTTACAGTTTGTACCGAGAGATCTGTTGAAGAGGAATAATGGAAATTAGATTGTTTATAATGCACTGTCAATGCTGTATTTTATGTTAATTTTAATGGTTTTACATTTCTTTGACCATTGTGCAAACGCGTTTAACTCGGGGAGAAGGAAAGCAAGCGTTCAAAAAAAAGGAGTTTTCACTAACAGGACCAACAAACTTGCAGGAGGCAAAGTCACTGCAGCCCCCATTTTGTTCTTGGATGCACCTGAAAGGGAAAAGTGAATTAACGTTAATATTTTTAGCAACGTTTTCAAGCTGTTTATAAAATCTCAGTAACAGAAAGGACTCGTTACCGGTTGATAGGCTCACAGAAAAAGCCATCTCCTTGGAAACCAAATTGACAGGTGCAGTTGACGGTCCATCCCGTCTGGTTACAGTCTGCATTCTGGTGACAGCCGCCGTTATATTCTGAGCAGAGCTCTGGAGCTGCAGTGTTCAACAGTTCATGTGTTTACATCCATAATTATTTACATTGTGACTAAAAAATAGCAGTTTTCAGGTCCTGCACACACAACGTCTCTAGCGACATGAACGAGTGAGCCTCCTGTCCTAAAATGGACCAGTTCCCTGACCATTTACACTATAACCAACACCACTGGAAGCCGAATCTGTGGCGATTCAGTGATGACCTTGGTGATGACCTTTATTAACACAGGTGAGACAGACGGAATCAACCGCTAACAGCCCGATGGCGGCCGAGGACGGACGGGGAGTAGTGAAGCCACCAAGTTGCGTAATCCCGACAACTAACATCACTTCCACCAGATCTCCACTTCCTGTCATTAATACTGGAATGAGCTGCTGTCTCAGCAAAACAAAACCTACCCATCATCATTTGATCCTCTCCAATTCCAGCTATCAAACAAAGCAACTCGCTGATATCGCCCTCCTCAAGGTCACCAGTGACGTCCTCCTGTCATCTAAGTCCAGACATCCCAACATCTGCATCCTCCATGGCCTCACATCTGCCTTTGATCTCATCAATCCCAGCATCCTCCTCTCCCAACTCCACACCTATGCACTCTCCTGGATCGAATCATACCTGCCAGCAACCAGTTCTTCAACACACACAACTGCGCCTCCTTTACCACTCTCCTGTCTAAAGATATTCCCCTGGGTTCAGTGCTTGGCCCTCATGTCTTTGTCCTTTACATTTTCCCACTTGGCCACACCATCTGTCATCACTATCGCCGCATCCTCCACTATGCTGACGACATCCAACTCTACATCTCTACCAAATCCCTGAATCCATTATCACCACAACTTGCCTGCAGGTAACAAAATCAGGAGATTGCAATCAAACTTCTTTCACCTTGACTCCATCCTTGACCCCAAATCCCTCACCAAAAATATCCACATCTTCAGCCTCCCTCTCGAAAATATGCCCATCTCCATTTCTACCACACATGTTCAGCCACACAGCACAACCAGGCCCCCTCTTACCTCATAGGTATATCGCACCGCCTTCATAATCTCCTTCCCGCAACGTCCATTCCTCTGGTGCCCCCCACCACTCCACCCCACCACACCAGGCAGAGGACCTGGCAGAACTAAAACCTTTCTATCGCTCTCCCCAAACTCTTGGAAAGCGTTGCCCAGAAGCATCCATGACTGCCCCACCTCCAAAACCCTCATCAAAACACACCTGGAACCAGTTTTAATCTCCAATTGCAAAACCACATCTTTTGTAATTTTGATTTTTATCAATTGTTCTAATGACCTGTTACTTTTTATCTTTTTATAAGAAGTTTATCTTCTTATTATATTCTCTTAGTTCTGGTAGTTGAATCATGGCAACTGGACTGTTTGAGTTCCGTGAACAGGTTTTGGCCAGGGAAGATAGACGGTTCCAGAGAGGAGGGAAAGAAGCTGTCTATGTCAAACTGGAAAGAACATCATTAAACAGAGGTGGGGCTCTGAGACGTCACCTCTCACCTCTTTAATGCTCTAGAGGACTGAAGCTCCAAATGTGTTGATGGCTCTTGAAGAGTAGAAGAACCTGGAACCCCCCCCCCATAGTCAGTTAGAACTGATGAAGCCTCTTGGAGGAGAGGTGATACCTCTTCATGGAACTCAAACAGTCCAGTTGCCATGATTCCACTACCAGAATTATCTGGATGACTGAGAACCCTCACAGAAATATTCTCTTAGATTTCACTGCCAACAAAGGTGGGTGTGGGGATTGGGGGCTTCGTTAAATTACCCTGGATGTAGTCTCTTATAATTAATGCCAATTTAGCTCCTGAATAACCGATGAAAACACGTGGACCTGGATTCAGTAACTCTGCCTGACAAATTGAACTGGACTGTGGTGCACTCACGTGGCTCTGGAATGCAGAAGGAACCATTGCCTTGAAACCTAGCTTTACACTGACACCCAACACCTGGCACACATTCAGCCAGAGCGTGGCATTGTTGACACTCCTCTGGAAGGGATTCTGGAGAGACAGATTGATGGACAAGAACATAATGAATTAAACAGAATAAAATGCCAGGTAGCTCTCTTGTAGTCTGTTGGGGAACAAGTTGAGAGGCGGTGTTCTCAGTTCAAGCCTTGGTCCAGACAAATCATGGAAGGTGTTCTGGTAGAATGGGGAGGTGCCACAATACCTTCAGAGCACTGCCGAGGTACCCTCGAGCAAGATACTGAGCCTCCAGATGCTCAAACTGGGCCCTGCGATGAGCTGGCGACTCATCCAGGGAATACCCTAGGCCCCTGCACCCACCCTCCTTGACCTTGAAAGGGGTAAAGTGGTCAAAATAATGAAACAAAGCCTCAGCGAATGACTGATTGCCATGAATTGGTTGTGAGTTCCAAAAGAGGACCACTGCACATCTAAAGGTTCACCTATTCTCTAGGCCTCGCCCGCCTTTTAGCTTATTTATTCAGTCCTAGTGGGAGCAGCAATGTCGTAAAAAAACAACGTGTTGAGGGCAAATGGTTTTGGATGGTGCAGCTATTAATCAACAGTTTCTGACAAACCATTGATTCATTCCTCTTGACTAGTGTTTCCTTGGAGGGATCGTGGGGAGGGTGCTAGAGTCCATCCAGCCCACAGAGCTGCCTAAGGGCACACCCTGCCAGCTCATTGCAGGGGGTTTGGTACCTTGCTCAAGGGTACTTTAACAGTGCTCTGAAGGTTTCCTGGCACCTCTCCTGCTACCAGCACACCTTCCAACTTTTGGAACCAAGAACCCTCCTCTTCTCGGCCCAGCGCTCTACTGGCTGAGCTACCACTGGCCGTATTTTTGTTTCTTTAAGTGTGAGTTTTAAAATATTGATATTGTATATATTGATATTTATTTTATTGTAGCTGTTAAAATTATCCTACTTATCACGTAGGTAAATTGTATAGTCCTAAAGGTAAGGGAGTCTTTAGTGGGAGGACAGAAAAATAACCCAACATAACATACGGTAACATAGACATACGGTGTTTTTCTCATGTAGTGATAAGTGCAAAATTAAGCATCTACTGCGATATAACAAGTAAAATAAACACCTTTTTTCTGAAATCTTAATAATACAGGCAGCAAGTTGTGTTTCCTGTACCTGAAAAAGCCTTGTTTCAAGACAATCTGACAGCTTTAAGACATTTGTGGTTAGTCTGTTTTCTATAATCCATGTTCATGTTCGCTATTTTGAGATAGGACAGTTATACTCAAGTTTGTGTACAATACAAATACAATCCTCTGGCAGCGCTAGGTTGTTTTAGCTAGCTACAACCTTGTGTTTGTGCATGCAGAAGTTTTACTCACGGATTTCAAGTTGGCAGTTTTCCCCCGTCCAACCCTGTCTGCAAACACACTTTCCGGAACCCTGAATTCCATCATCACAGTTTCCCCATTTTCCACAGTTATCACAGGCTGAGAAAGAGAAATAGCAGAGAAAAACCAGATCTGAACAAAGCAGTTTGTTTTCTGAGTCTTTTAAATATTATAGGTGTTCTAATAATCCAAAATTGCACCTCAGGGGCTTAAAATAACATCTTTATGCAAGTTAGAAAAGCACAACATTAAGCTATATTCTTAAATGATTGTGTCCACATATTTATTCCATCACACGTGACACGTGTCGGCTGTGCTGAGCAGGCATGTTAGTATTATCTTTAACGTGCAACTTTAAAAAACCCAACTGTAAATATTAGTAATGGAACGATCACAGTGACTTTGACACCCGAAGCCCCCCTAACCATCACCCCAAAATCTACTAATTTCTGGGGTTTTTTCTGGGTGGAACTGCTAAATGTGGTCCAATTCCCCTTCCTGATCATTACACCAGGATGTTCAGTATCCCTCAGTTATGGACTTAATGAATGAAGATCAAACAAAAAGCTTTTTTTTGGAGGGGGGGTTATTGGTTAAAGAGTAACCCCGTGGTTATTTTTTGCTACCTGTGCAGTTGGTGCCATAATAACCAGCAGAACACTGATCGCAGGCACTTCCTTTGAAGCCTTTGTTGCAAGTGCATTTTCCAGAACCCAAAATTCCATCACTACAGTTACCATGGTTGTTACAGGGAGACTCTATCCCACCTGGACAAACTGAAAGATACAGAAAAACAGTCATTAAAAATGTGAAAGCAAAATGTTTATGAAGATTTTTCACTGAAAGCTCACATGGGTGTGCAGGTGACACAAAGGTTTGGGCCCAGGCCTCCGTTTACCACATTTAAAATGCTCTTGAGCTAAAACCTGAAGCCCAAATTAACACCGGAAGCTGTCTTCACAATACAAATGTGATTACTGGCTGAGCCACCAGCATGTGAATCAGTGAGAATAGACTTGTAATGTAACAAGCTGATCTACAACCAGTAACGTTAGCTTCTCCTTAAACTAACCACCAAAGGAAGAGGTTCTGACTAACACAGTATTCCACTGTAGTAGCCCACGGTATGCTCATGTGTTTAGTGTTGCTCCCAGCAAGACCTCACTCTCCTTCCTTACCTTGACAGTCTCGACCATAGTGGTTACCGCAGCACTTTTGAATCCAGGAGGGAAAGTAACACACCCTCCTACAGCCTTTCTGCACCATGGGACTATAGTGATAACTCAGAAAGGGGTTTGAGAAGCCCCTACGCCTCGGACGAATATCTAAACAATCTTCCCACCTTCCCTGCAAGAATGTAGAACTGGTATTAACCTTTCATCATACACAGTCGTCACACAATTGCAACTTATATATTGTAAAAGATATTTATATTTCTGGCACATGGCCAGGTAGTACCGTATCAACGTGTTTGAAGGGGCATGAAGAACGTCTATGGCATCGCCCACAGTGCCCCTGAGACATTATGAGCAAAGTACAAAACCATTTTAAGATCACAATAACATACTGGTGCAGCAAAATAAATGAATAAACGCAGTAATAAATCTGTTCCAAGGCACAAAAGTCGTACAACAAGACCCCTGAACTTCTGATCCGGTCAAGTTTTGTACAAGTTTACTCACATAAGTGGTCCTGTTCTCCAACATGTCACAATGGGCTCCCAGGCCTGGTGGCTCCAGTAACTGGTCTATACCATAGGCAAGGCCCTCTTGGAAAGTCATGTATCGATCCACAATCCTGGCTGCATCGTTGATCAATACAGCCCCCTGGAAACACACAAGACCCCACAAACAAAATAAGCACGTTTGAGCCATCACATGGGAGGAGTTGTCACGGCTGGGAAGTCATTCTCTCCGTCAATATCCCAGGTTTACACGGTCTGATTCAACCGGACTTTTATTCTGTAGCTTCTGTTGAAGTCAGGAAAAACATACAAATGGTTAAACATATATGTTTAAATAAATATAAACTATATAAAAACACTACCACCTTTTCAAAGGTTCCAGTAACCACACAGATATTGCGGCAGGGAGTTGCTTTATCCTTGCTTAGTGCAGTTGAGAAATATTTGCACATATTTTGCCCCTAATGATCGCTTTCAATATTTATTTACTAGGATTTATTACAATAAATATCTAAACACAAGTAAGATCATATGATGAAGACCAGAGGGAGGGAACCCGGTCCTCCTCCTGCTGGACTCCAGCCTGGTTTTCTCTCCTACCAGGTAATCGGCAGCTTTCACCTGGGATCCCCTGGAATGAAAACCTGTTAATGGATGCGTGAAGCCTTGATCCAAAGGGAAAAGTTGAACTAAGTGATGGGGTACCCCACAGTACCCTACTGTGGGGTACTGTGGGCTCTTTGAGGGATCAGGATCATTGAAAAACTTAAACATATGGCTGAGTTGTTGAGTTGTTTTTGAAAAATGGACCACTAGACCATGAAGATAAAAGTGCATGAGACATATCAAACAAATACAGCAGCATTCTGGTCCAGCTGGAACATCAGGGCAAACCAGTAATGTTCCAGTAGTTCCTCCCAGAGGTACCATTCCTGACCAACACTGGCCACTGAAGTCTGGGAACCCCCCACAGGAGCCGCAGGGCTGAAGATGCTCAGACGTAGCCATCATAATTTGGCCCAAGTTAAACTTGCTCAAATCCTTTTACCTGCTTCCAGAGCACCAGTCTGAGGACATAATGTTAACTGGTTGGCTGATACTGGTGTATCCCATGAGCCACGAGGAAGAAGACCTTCCTGAATAAGTGTGTTTCCATCCTGTGACTCCAACAGCTGATGAAAAAGCTTCTCAAGTCTGCATTTGATACCCACCAACGGTTGTTTTGGTGTCATGTTTAAATGTCATTAAAGCCAAATTAAATCTATTTTGTTTCTTTTTAATAGGAGAATGTTATAGATCTAATAAATATATTTATATAAAATGTGTCACCGCTTTGCTAGTAATTAGCTGAATGTTGCAAATCACCTGTAACCACTCACTTAAAGGCCATTAGTTGCCTTTTGTGTTAAAGTACATCTGGTGCTCAGGCTCAATTGTGGTACTAAAAGTTAGAGCAGAACTCAGACTGTTGGGCCCATATCAAATGCACATTCTCCTTCCTTTCACACACAACTGATGGTTGGAATGACTTTTGTCTCCAGTTCATGGGTGTCATTTTTGATCTGGATGATGTCCAAGGAACCTGGATCTTGTTAAAGATCATGAGATTTGATTATGAGATTACCGTATTTTCCGGACTATAAATCACATTTTTTTCATTGTTTGTCAGGGGGTGCGACTTGTACTCCGGAGCGACTTAAATAAATACGTTATTACAGAATTTCACATGTTCGTTGTTTTCACACTGACAACCACTAGAGGGCGCTCTAGGCGCGTGTACTGAGGAACGAGTTCCTTTAGCAACGCAGAAGAAGAAGCGGCGCTTCGTCTATGTAGTTAGACTTAATTGTTTAGTAAACTTGCTCGGATGTTCTTTATGCTATAGTTATCTGAATAACTGTTAATATGTTACGTTAACAAAGCAGACACGTACTCAGTTCGTTGTGGGTCATGTAGCTGAATTTGTTATGTTAGCATACCGTAACCCTATTGCTAATCCATGCTAATTGCCTTTCAAGATGAAATGTATGTTCTTGGTCTCGGATTTTATCAAATAAATTTTCCCCCAAAATGCGACTTATAGTCCAGTGCGACTTATATATATCTATTTTTCTTCTTTATTATGCATTTTTTGGCTAGTGCGACTTAAACTCCGGAGCGACATATAGTCCAGAAAATACGGTAGCTTGTCTATGCATTCGTTACCACAAGGCTCGACCACAGTCGAACTTGTAGTTTGAACAACCCTTGGGTAGAAAGGACACTGTGCAGATCTGTTTACTCACCACCAGGGTCTTATCACAGCTGAACTTGATTTGGGATCCATGCATGGAGCGGAACTTTGAGGCATTTCCTGGCTGACTGAGACCCAACATCTGCACAAAACCAGAGAAAAAATCATCCACTTTCTCATATGACAACCTTAGCATATGAGTATACGAGCACACACGCAGTCTGAACATTACGTACATTATGATGTAACGCAATAGTAACCGCAACCCCTAATGAGTTTATAAAGCTCTTAATATTTTGTCAAAGGAAGTTAGTTACATTAACATGATGTTTACCCAATCAGGACTTGACTATCATTCATATATCATTATATGTTACAAACATGTCCTCCATTTCCTATTGAAATGTGTGTTTTGGTGCCCCTTCATGTACCAGAGCACACAGACACACAAACACACCTTGGCATTGCGTATGACATGGGCTTTCACGATGGCGACCAGTTCGTCCCGGTGATCAGGGCTGGACAGCCAGCGCTGCCTTTCAGCTGGCAGAGAGCTCAGAGCCGCGTCTGTGGGCCACAACATGGTGAAAGGCTGGTGGATGACCATCGAGAAGACAGGGAGTAACCCCGCCTCCTAAACAAAGACAACAGTTACACGTTTATTAAATATCGTAGTTTAGTCACAATTGAATTGAGCGTGAGGTGTTGATCTTGTCTTTCTCTTACCTCCATTAATCTGTAGAAGCGCGTGTAGCCGTAAAAGGCAGCCGCTGAGGTTAAGTCCATCTAAACACAGATTGGGCGACAGCCCCCATGTGTGTTAGTCAAGTTCAACTCATCGGCAGTCGTTGATTGGCACGGGTCGAACCCCCAACGTACATACCTTGTCAGGCCGGACGACAGGTTTATCTTCCAAAGTGTAGGGTGTCAATAGTGCGCTGATGTGGTGAATGACTCCATTAAATGTTACGTAATCGCTCTGCACAATCCTGGATCTGTTGTTGATCCAGACAGAACCCTGCAAAGACAACGGCCGCGTAAAGACCCCCCACTTTAAGACCCCCCCACTACAGACGGCGGCTTTATGAGCATTAAATTCATCTTTAGAGAGCTGCAGCTATGAAGCTAGTTGTTATTATTGATGCAGCAAAAACGAAAACCTACGCTATGTTAAGAAAGTGAAACACCAGAATAAATCAGGCGTCTTCCAGATTCTGCTGCGAAGTCAAACAAGCGCGTTTAGGTTAGTTATTTTTTTAATGTCCACAAAGCAGGCAGATTTTAAAAGTCTCTGTATTTACTGCAGGAAGTCGACCCTACCTGCTGCTGGCTGAAGTGTAACGTATGTCCTGACGTCGAGACCGCCACTTTGGTGGATTTGAGGTCCCTCAACCTTAGCAACTCACAGCTAACGATGTGGTAACGGACCAGCACATCAAGACGACCAGAACGTTTCCATTCCTCATACTAAAGACACACAAACTCACAGTTACTGTACATCCGGCATCACATTGGCCTATAAAGACGTTCCTACAGTCACTTCTGTAAATCAAGAAAAATATGTCGACAAAAAAATTGAATAATAATAATAATAGCGTGGACTTTTTATGGAATTGATAGAGATATGATGCACTCACAGAGGAAGCGTTGTTGAATTTCTCTAATGGGACGAAGATGGTGAAGGGTCCATCACCGTAAAGGCTACGAGAGTTGGATTTCTGAGGAAAAAACAAGCAGAACTATATTAAAAATATACTGTCGATGTACTAAAACTCCCGTCTGTGTAGGTTTGTCCTGGACTTGGATGTGCTTATATGTTTTCATGTGTATGCATTTAGAATGGAATGATTATGAATGACTCTATTTAAGATGTGGTCATGTGTATATTTAACATACATTTTAATAATACTATATATTTAAAGTGATAATATATAACTCACTATTAACATCCGATGGAAAAAGGAATTCTCCGACTGTCGTGACACCTCCTGAAAGACAGATAACACTGTGACGGGGAAAACAGGTGCGATCGGACATTAAATTGGACGTCAAAAGAATCGTGGCTCACAGAATAGGTGCTTCCAACACAGGTGAACCCGTCGCCCACGTAACCACTGAAGCAGGTACATTCCCTTTGTCCGGGCTGGATTTGCCTACATCGAGCGTGTTCACTGCAGCCGCCGTTGTCCTGTACAAGCCACAATTACTCTAGTTAACCTCCTAAATTTAACATTAGCTGCTGTAGAACTCTTTCAAAAGAATCAAGAACACGTTTTGGTTTTTTTTTTATCATTCTCAGCCAGCCTCCTGCTCCCCATTCTGAATTTTAAAATAAATTCTTACAGTTTTTATTCCCTTTCAACTGAGGGATTTGGAATCTACCCTTCATTAGCGTATTGATAATGACAACGTAACGTCATTTACCTCAGTTACTTGCATCAGTTTTGCCTTGTTGCCTCTTTAAAAATCATATTAAGGCAATAAGCAAGCAATTTTTAAAAAATGTATTAAAATGGTTCACTGGTCTGTGGAGTTAATTCCATTTTAATTGATTGATTGCACTGATATATGATAAATAAGGAGATTTTGTCAAGTTCTTTTATCTGTATTGTTTAATAGAGATACTTTCCTCAATAAAGGGTCTCACAAATTCCAACCTAATGCAGAAGTTATGAAGGAAGGGGATTCTTTACTGGTTCTGCTGGACCTCACTGGTGCCTTTGATGTGACTGGGACTAAAGGGACAGTGTCTTGTGTCGCTAACACCTTTTCTTCTGCAGGTTTCTGCTCCTCTCTCTTTCTATGAGTGTGGTTTACTCTTGTTGAGGAGTTGCTGGAGGTTCGATCAAACACTTGGAGACGTGATTAATAACAGACGGTGAATCGATGCGGCACTATTAACACCATAAATACTCCGCCCAGATTGTTGTGTCTCACATGTTCATGGTCTTACTATCAATTCATATTGTTATTATTCTCCTTTCTGGTAGCATTTGTTTCTTCAGTTGTTTTTCTTTAACGTGTTCTTTGTCCTGTCTGCGTCTCAGGCGTAACACTTGTTATTCTCATGAAGGACGCTCAACATTCCTCACCACAGTTGAACCTGAACAGTACGCACCTGTAGGCAGATGTTGATCGCATAACAAAACTTGCCACTTCCTGCAAAGCCAAAGCGGCATTGGCAGGCTGTCTGGAGACGACAAGAGAGCAAAGAGAGGACATGTCAGTGACCAAACCAGGCAAAGAAGTTCTTTGTTCTCACATGTAAATCTCAACAACCGAATCATTTTCCTTCTATGTTTTGCTTAGTTGTCTGATGTAAAATCTAGTCAGGACACCAAAAAACACCTCTGTCTAAATCAAGGACTCACCCACATCAACACTGCCTTTGAGCTCTTTTTGTCTGGTGTCTCATTGTTGGAAAACACTCACAACACACTTAAATTTATACCTTTAAATTTCTCCACTTTTCAGAGACAGTTAGATTTGGTACCGGTCCTTTGACACCTTCACATTTGGTTATGTTGCAGCTTTTTAGGTAAAATAGACTCAAATAGACTCAACACACTCAACAAGTGTGCCTGTCTCCCCCTCCATCACTCCTCTCCTTCCTTCCTCCTGGAATCACTCGCCTGTTTCACGGCACCGATGGTGGGACCAAACAGGCGCTTGGACGGGTCAAATTCCACCACAATAATGAACAGTTTCACCTGTGGGAAGCAATGGAAGGCTCCAACGTTGGTAGTTCCTCCACTTTAAGAACATCCAGCCCTGAAAAACTCTTGATACGCCCCCTTTGACACAGGGATTGTTCAAGAAGAGCTTAGGCTTTCTGAGGGAAGCTGGGACCACAGGTAGGAGAGGTGAGGACCCTCAGATCTTTCAGATCTCCCTCGGAACCCGGACCAGTCTGGGGTGCCAGCCAATCAAGGCCCAGTCTCATTGCCACCCAGCTGTGGATGTCATGCAGGACAGGTTGCGGTGAAGGAGCCGCCCCGCCGTGAGAACAGGTGGACCCTGATGGCTGATGAATGGCGCCATCATCTTCCAGATCCTCAGCGAGGCCCCCAGTAAGGAGGCTGAGAGAGGAGGGTCGGCAACGGAGGCCGGAGTAACGCATAGCTTCCTCTCCATTGGATCACGACTCGGGGTTAGCGTGGCCTAACCGTGGAGCGGGGTACCACCTCTGACAGAAGTGAAAGAACCACACACTGCTGGGCAAGAGCAGGAGGGTCTCTGTAGTCTTCCCACTGCTAACATAGATGCCACGGTACCAGTAATCCTGAGTAGAACCGCCTTGACAAGGTCACAGGAGGAGTGAGCAGCACGGAGCTGGTGGGAATGGAGCAATTGTGGGCGGAGACAGGTTAGGAGACATAAGCTGCGTGCCTCCCCAATGCCCGTGGTTGGGGGAATCGCTCTTGTCCTCTGAATTTTCAATGTTGTGAAAGCCTGTTGAGAGCCGTACCACCGGCACACCTATACGTTCAGTGAAAACGTGGCCTACTTACAGTGTTGGCGCCCGTTCTGATGCACTCTGCTGACTTGTGACAGCCGCCATTGTTGACAAGGCAACCATCTATTTCTGGAAACCCACACAAACAAACAATAAAGAAAAAAATAATGCTTATGAGACATTAAGGACCACTTCTTCAATGCAGCAATTAACAAGACCCTTAATGTGCCTGATCTACATGAGGGTTGCGAGTATAAAAACATTTGCTAGCGCTCAAAGCAAGGATGTTATCTGTGAAATAGGGGCACGCGGTTCAATTAGCACATTTGCCCATGCAGAATATACAGTATGTAGCGTAGGCGAACGCACAAAATACTGGGAGGACATGCAGATGTGGTAATTCAGCACCAATGGGAGTTTTAAAACCTCGAACTGACTGTGGTCAGTGTTTTTTCGTCAATATTTAGCACGCAGGAAAGGCAGGTGCAGACGGATGCGGTCGTTGTGGCGAGAAGGAGGCGTAAGTGCAATGACAGAGGATGGCGAGAGAATCTCAGCACATCTGGACTGTCAGAAATAAAAATGGTTGAGACATGTTGTCTATCCAATGGCGTTTCAGCTGCTGGATCTCCAAAGGGCTGATTTAGAAAACATTTAATTTGGATCGTTCCAAATTGGCCGTTAGTGCCTCCCAGAATAGGTTTTGGTGCGTCTCCGTGGTTACAGCTAGTGGTGCAGGCAAAATTCTCATTTAAACTTGGCAGCCTGAATGACCTTTGCACCTGTTAAAGTAGATCATAGAAGATCCAATAGCACGGGCAAGTTTTTTGGTTTGCTCGTCGTTGGGATCTTAGTGGATGAGGCCCAAAGTGTTGGAATGCTGCCATATGCAAATTGGTGTCACATCATTTGTATTAGACTGATGAAGTATCTATAGAACATCGAGGTCAGATGACCTACCCAAGCACACGGTCCCGTCGCCGGTGTAGTCCTCTTTACAGGTGCAGCTTCTCTCCCCTGCTGACAGTTTGGTACAGGTGGCAAACTCTGAACACCCACCATTAGCCTGGCTACACATGTCCACCTCTGAGACAAAGAACATATCATGGAGTCATTTTAATCAATGTTGTTGTGTAGCCACAAATGCGTGTTGTGTCAGTCTGACCTTCACAGTGAGTGCCATTGCCTTGATAACCGGCAACACATGCACAGGACACGGTTAATCTTCGGGGTCCGTTGGCGCAGCTGCAGCAAAGGTCAAACCACAAAACAAAAAAAGACTCATTTAATAAACTAAAAAAAATAAATCACCTGAAGGGTCTTCTCAGGATATATTTCAAAATACCCTAGGTAGGTTTTAGATCAAAATATGGACCAGGTAGTGCAAAAACCTGTCCAGTGGATTTCCAACCCAAGAATGAGGTCTGGACCTTAACATGAGTTGGTCCCAAGGCTTGGATATTGAAACAAAAAGCTGCTGGACTCCATCAAGAAAGGTCATAATTCCACGCGTTGATCAATCATTATAGAAGTTAGTCGAACAAAACAGTGCTTTTAGGAATCCAAATGGCTCTTCAGGAACTTACTTGGCGTGCTCATCACAGATACCTCCACAGGCATCGTCCACAATCTCTGAGGTACAGACAGATACACATTTTATAGCTGCGTCGAGGAAATTTGGATTGCGGTATGATTATTTTTCACTCTCAGTCCATATTTTGGATCAAGCGTCTTACCCACAGAGCAGGAAGCTCCTTTCCAGCCTTTATAACACACACATCTGCCTGTTCCTTCCAGGCCGTCTGCACACTTCCCATGGTCACATGTACATTCTGCAACACACATCTGGGTTAACAAACGTCTCTCATCATCCATCCTGCTGCTCTTTGACAAAGTAGGAGGTGAGTCTGTGGAACTGTTAGAGGTTCTCAAAGGTAATAAGACATGTAATAAGACATGTAAATCTGTTCAAAGAGCTACATGCTTCTCTTTAACTGCTAGACACATGCTAGCTTGTTTATTGGAGATGCTACAGTGCATAGCATAATCAATATGAACACAATGTTAGACTCGACAGTCTTCAGACTGGATTTCTTGATGTACATAACATAACAGTTGAAATGTATTTCTGTTATTAACTCCTTTAAATACCTACCAATAATGTTAGGGTTAGGAAGTAGTCTGGGTTCCTACTGGATACAAACCAGCTACAGTTTTAATTTGTTTTACCAGCTTGAGACATGTTTGTGTCTCCAGAATGTTCCTTACTTGAGGAGCAGTTGACGCCATATCGTCCTGGTTCGCAGTCCTCACACGCGGTGCCGTGGAACCCTTCATAGCAACGGCACTCCCCACTCCCAAGACTTCCATCCTGACACTCCCCATGATTGGAGCACCAGTTGCCAACATCTCCGGGGCATTTAAAGCACTCATGGCCATAGTACCCAGGGCAACAGGAATAATCCTACAGAACAGACCACATGCTCGTTTTGTTATTGTGGTTCTATGTCAGGGGTGTCCAAACTTTTTGAGAGAGGGTCAGATTTGATAACGTGAAGATGCCCGGGGGCCAGTGGATCCTTCTGATGTTTTTTTAACCAGAAAAGTTACATGCAAATGTACACTATTATAAAACAATTTTCATTGTCACAATTCTCTTATTTTTCAAATGGCAGTGTAACCAAATATAAGCCACTCAGGCAGACGTGAACAACTCTAAAAACACAATTCTGCCTTTAATTCATATCTGGAGAGTCAGACAACATTGAACACTGAACTGTATGGAATACCTTAAATTTCCATGAGTTTGATAAATGTAATGCAATGTTGTCTGTTATCATTCAAGTTTAAAACAAGTACATTTTGCTCTTGTCTTTTACAAGATCTACAAAAAAGGAGGAATTACATTTTAGTGATTTATTTATTCTGTTAGTGCCAGCGGGCCATAAATAATACATTGTAAGACTGAAGTTGCGTTGTGTATGAAATCTTACCGCGGGCCATGATTGGCCCCCGGGCCGGACTTTGGACATGCCTGTTCTATGTTTACAGCTGATTTGATATTTTGGAATCATTCAAAAGCGCTGGCGGTCAGGCTGGTTTACAATAAGCAGGTACAGCCCACCTGCACTCCAGCTATGAAAGAACTGGCATGTTTTCTAACTACTCACAATCATCCAAAATGAAGAGAGTCACTGTAATAACAGAGTCAACCAATGATCACAACATAGTCAAAGCACTAAGATTAGTGAGTGACAACAGACCGTCAGAACTCGAAGGCATTTGACGGTGCATCCCGGCACCGTTTTCAGCTTTGAGCCAACCCGTTTTCGGTATTTACAGTTGGGATACATGTTGGCTGGAAACTGTCCTTTGATCTGCAGGAAATCAGATGAATACACCGTCGAATATTTAAGGTCACTTGGCTGTGGAATATGTTATAAGATGGTAGGCAAGCAAATGTCTTACTGGTTTGTAACCAAATAGGCACAGAGGGCGTCCATCACAGTCTGTACACTTCCCCTAGAGACAAACACAAGGACAACAGCCTTCAAATAACAATAATGGACATGATTCAACTGTCAGTGTTGTTTTCATGTTGATTTTTCATCATTTGATTCACATGTTCATTTGTTACTACAGAGGATATGGAGGACGTGCAGCTTTGGCTGAGTTAGTCCAACAACTCGGAATAACAGTGAGTTCTTCTGAAGTACTTTGGGAAAACGAGCAATGACTGAATCACTGAAACGTGATAACTTAACGACTTTCCCCAGCACAACACCTCCATTCATGGAGGATTGGTTGCTGCCAGGTCTTGACTTCTTATTCTCAACTATTTGGGCCGTTTCCTCTTTCTTTTTTCTTTTTTTGCTATTCTGGGCTTACTCCTTTCAATTGTAGACTCAACAAATTGATGTCCTTCTCTTTTTCAGTGTCACGCTCATTTGATTTTGAGCTTGCGAGTACCAAACATATCCACCCCTAATGTGCCCCCCCCACTACAACAGCCTTAAGGGTGTTCTGAATGGTCTCGCTCCTCTGAAAACCAAAACCAACTCAAAGGGGAACTAGTCAAGTCAACTTTCATGAACTGAGAGGGCCTTTTATATTCTATTTTAAATGAACCCGGATGATCTTTAAATCATTGGTGAGATCATTGTGACAGCCAGAGAAGAACCATAGAAGACTAAAAACGACCCCCTGCAGTGATGGGTGATCAGTGGACTCCTCCCTTCATGCATTTTGCTGCACCAACATGAATTAGAACCTTATTACCTAAAACGTCTGTCGCCTCATGCTTACTTTGAGCTGCACGGTGACAGGTTTGCTGCATCGGTTGCGTTGAACTTGCAGCACGTCGGGGAGAACGAGGATGATGCCGTACTGGGTCTCCATAAAACTGGCAAAAGGCACCTCGTTCACACTTGTCTGGAAGACAAGGAAGTCATTTCACTGCTTTGAATCAGGTCAAGAAATCTTTTAATACATTTAAACCTCTCAGTTCCTGATTTATTTTACCTGGTTTTTACTGTTTAAGTGGAACTGGACCTGGTAGTCAGCACCTAGCATCGTGCTCTTTAACATGCCATCCCATAGGTGGTCAGGGTAGAGGTGAACATTGGGAATCACATGATATTTCACCACACTGGAGTCCTGCAGACAGACAGAACCCAATCATCTGAGTCAATGAAGTGGAACATCATGAAAACTGTTCTTTCATGACAGAGCAGAAAGCTAAATATATATGGCACATTATGGTCTGCAATTCAAGAAATAGTGTAAAAATATTACCAGTATATTAGGTATATATATATATATATAAATGTGGATTAATGGCTGCTCCTGTGGCGTGTGGGACCAATGCAGTATCATACCGTCTGATCATGCTGATGTTTAGGCTGGATTTATTACATGAACACTCATTTTACAGCTGACTGTTATAGATTTTATCCCTTTTTTCCTTTTGATCATTGTCAGGACATTACATCCTTTTATCTGGACCTACTAGGACAGAGGAATTGGTCCTGCTAAGGTACTTCTGGACCCCATCATCAGTGGGCAGCAGGAGGGTGTAATCAGAAAAATTCAGTTCATTTGACAGATTGTACATCTGTGAAGAAACACACACACACACAAACACACACACACACACACAAATAAATACATAAATCAACAAATATCGAACACAAATACTGGCAACTCCAGAGAACCAACATATCTTACCAGAACATACTGTCTAAAGAGCGTGAAGTTGGAGGAAGAGTCGAGAAAAGTCAGCAACGTGGGCGGCTCGGGGGGAAGGTTTGAGAGCGGGAGGGTCAAAACCTGACCACACAAAATCAATGGTCAGAATTATCAATAAACAAGTGCATCAGCCATTGCAGGGGGCAGGTTTTCATCCCTCTCTTCCTCTGACGGACCTGTAAAGCAGGCATACTTACACGGTCAATGATGTGGACGTAGCCATTGAGTGCAGGCAGATTGGGAGTGATTATTTGGGCATTCCCAATGCAGAGGCCCTGGAAAACAATGCACAGTTCCATCCCAGAAAAATTAGAGTCTTGTTGAGTGTACGTGCATGTGCACATGTACATACATACCCCCTTGCACTTGCTAATTTCCCAAGATGTGGGGGAAAATGTGTTCATGGTTGGTAGCTTGGTGCCAACCAGTCTGTCGAGGTCCTCTAGGGAATAGATCCCTTGAAGTAAGTGAGCGCTGAAACCAGAACCAAATATATGAAAATGTTCAGATTGAATCCAAAGATCACAGTTTGTTAAACAGAAACTGGATGGCACAAAAAAATCACCTCCTGTTGGAATTTGGACCACAGAAATTCAAATGAAAGGAACTCGTATAAATGCATTAACCTTATAAATGTTGGAGTACTTGAAAAGTAGCAATTACGGCATTTTCAAATACAGGACTGACCGAACAAGGAGTGGCAGGTGGTGTCGGGTCATCCAAAATGAGCTCGGAGTCAAGCTCAGGTTGAACATAGCTTCCTTGGACGGGATCAGCAATGTCAGGTTCCCACTAAGGTCGTCTGAAAAGTGTCTATAGTTCTGAAAACATGCACACATCACCAATGCTGCACTCTGAACAGTCACAGTCGCTGATGGTTTACACTCTTTAGACAATGTAGTGTAGGTCCAGATCACAGAAAAGGCTCAAGGGGGAACAGTTCAGGATCAGCACCGACAACCGTTGCATTAAAACAGGATTTGACTTCACAGTAAGTCAAAAACAAGCTGGATAGATAGGAACACAGACACACCTGTGTCGCTCTTTGGAAATGGTACAGCTGTGGATTCATGTCCAGCTCCTGCAAGATAGAGAGATAGAAGAATGGATGGATGGATGGATGGATGGATGGATGGATGGATGGATGGATGGATGGATGGATGGATGGATGGATGGATGGATGGATGGATGATGGATGGATGGATGGATGGATGGATGGATGGATGGATGGATGATGGATGGGTGGTTGGATGGATGGATGGATGGATGGATGGATGGATGGATGATGGATGGATGGATGGATGGATGGATGGATGATGGATGGGTGGATGATGGATGGATGATGGATGGGTGGGTGGATGGATGGATGGATGGATGGATGGATGAAAGGATGGATGGATGGATAGATGCTGGATGGATAGATGCTGGATGGATGGATGATGGGTGGATGGATGGATGGATGGATGGATGGATGGATAGATGATGGATGGATGGATGGATGGATGGATGGATGGATGGATGGATGATGGATGGATGGATGGATGGATGGATGGATGGATGGATGGATGGATGATGGGTGGATGGATGGATGGATGGATGGATGATGGATGGATGGATGGATGGATGGATGGATGGATGGATGGATGGATGGATGGATGGATGGATGGATGGACGGACAGCCTGAGTGCTTACATCCTTTAAGGAGCCATAGCAGAGCGTTCCATCCCCAGCGTAGCCATCATGACAGGTACAGGTGACAGTTCCCTTTTCCTTGGGTTCACATTTGGCCTGAGAGAGTTACAACACACAGGATCGTGGGAATCGCACAGTTGGAGGCAGTGACGCATAAAAAGAAATGCTGCTTACAGCATACAGCACAAAAAGATCAACACAGATGCTAGCTTTCTAGCAAGGACTTTATATTGCAATGTACATTTCATCTTTTTCCAGTTGTTCACTTCAGGGCCTGGTCTATTATCTGCATACGTTTCTCTCACACTCTTAAGTTCTCTCTAACTACGTCCTGTATGTGATCTTTGGTCGGTCTCTGAGACTTTTTTGTGACCAATTGTTTATTGTTCATTTGCATTATAGTCTTGTGTAAATACAACCTCAAAAACAAAGAAGCCACATCAAACATACACAAAGACCAAACCAAAGAAAGCACATCTGGTGACCCTCCCCTGACCTCCCTGGAACTCCAAGGTTAAAATCCACCCATCTTCTATCTGCAGTTCCTATAATGTCGCCGTTCCAGCTGGGTCCCTGTCGATCACTCATGCTTTCTTCTGTGCTGTGGCTGACCTTCATACCTCTGCTCTCCAAGTCATACCTCCACCTCCTCAGGTTCTCCTCCACCTACTCTCTGTACAGATCACAGTATCATCTGCAAACATAACAATCCAAGGAGATTCCTGTCTACCCTCACCTGTCAGCCTGTCTGTCAGCCAAGAAGGGGCTCAGGGCAAGTGAGATGGTAGCGTTTAAGTTCACTATGCCTGAGACAGAGCTGGGGGAGTGTCAGAGTGTTTCGCTCTCCTGTTTCATCAGGGGAGGGTTCAGTCAAGCTGTCACAGAACCTGACAGGACTTTAGCACACACCCGTTTAAACTGCTGCTCACAGTAATGGACAGCTATACGCTAAAATAGGAAAACCCACTCGCATCCAGGCAAGGATTAAATTGAACTCAGTGTGTGTGTGTGTGTGTGTGCGTGTGTGTGTGTGTGTGTGTGTGTGTGTGTGTGTGTGTGTGTGTGTGTGTGTATTTACCAATCCATGGCAGCCTCCATTGTTTGTAAGGCAGGAGTCAATGAGGTCACACAATATGCCATCCCCCATGTAACCTGATTTACACACACACTCGTGCTGCAAAACAAGTCATTCCGTCATAATGGAGTAGTTATTCCACAATCGTGTCGGCATGTGTGTGTGTGACAGAGGACAGTAAAATACAAAGGAAGTCCATGTACGTCTGTTTCCTATTAGATCACCTGTCCTGGTCCAATGTAGTTACAGTTGGCATTGGGGCTGCAGCTTCCTCGACTCTGCAGCTGACAGTTGTTGATCTCTACACACACTTTGCCATCACCGGTCCATCCTTCAATGCACACACACGATACGTTTCCTGGACCTGTGTACACACACCCAGCCTGCACAAAGGGAGTGCGGCAATGGAAAAGTTAATTTCAGGAAAACCAAGTTAGAATATTTGTATTTTCCTGCAGACGTATTGGTGTCCAAAAGGAGGGCATCAAAAAGGTACGAACGTTCTGAAGGAGACTGGACAAACAAAAAACACAGTTAAACTGTTTCCTCCCTCCAAATCCTAAAACAGCTGATAGAAATTACTCGTTTGATCAAAATAATGTTAGTTTTGTGATTTTTTTAACTATAAATTACAACTCTCAAAAAATTACAGGAAATATCTAATAATCACAGTGAAGCACTGGACTTTAACAAAATATCCTACTTGATCTGGGGCAGAAATGGGACAGTAGGGAGTAGTAGGAAGGAGAGAACATTTGCCTCTCCTCATCTCCCATCTGGCTTATGGACTAGATTTGCCATTTCAGAGTCCTGTCCAATCATGGTAACATGAGGCAAAATTCACCAGAGGTTATTAGGTAGTGTAGCTCCTCAGGGTGGTAATATATGCAACACGGCCAGAAGGTTTGCTGTGACTCCAGGCAACAGCTTCTAGAGCATAGAGGTGCCAGGAGATGGGCCTTTACACCAGGACAGGTGTAGGCAGGCCGCCTACACCCAACCCCAAAACCTCCATGTGAGCGGAAACACTGACAAGCAGGAGCTGTGCTTAGAGTCCAGCACTGTGGAGAGCACATTTGGAATCTGCTAGATACTGCTGTATTGGCAGAAACTGTGAAGCAAAGCACCCACCACTGCCCTATTCTCTCCAGAGAGTCTGGAGATGCTGTTTGGAAAGCTCCAATCTGGGCAACCTCCTCCAGCATGATGGGCTTGGCAGGGGTGCAGAGATGGTCCGGGGAGGCATCTCATTTGACAGGGCAAAGACTTCCACAAGAGGTACCCTGACAGAGAGTCTAAGAGATGACCGATGCCATAGGAAGGGATGATATCCAGCAGGGCCCTCTCATTAGGAGCATGTCCAGATGTTGGAGGGCATCCATACAGACAGACACATGGAGGACATGCAGAAGGCTGAGCCACATTATCTGTTGTAGTGGGAGAGTTTGTAGAAGCTGGATCAACTTTGATATCATTTTTCACTTTGAGTAAGAGTCTGAATCCAGTCCTTGTTGGGTTAATGAGTTGGGGTCCCACTGCTTGTTCTTGCATACTTTTGCTCCTGACTCATTTCTGTTGTATCGGTTCTAATCAGTCAATCAGTGTCGCCAATCTAATCACTTGCTGAATCACCAAAAGGACTTGTGGAAAGGAAACATATAAAGCGTACCACATGTCTTCAGAGGACAAAAAAATCAATAGATTTTTTTATGAGCAAGAGAGTACGATTTACATTACACAGAGTACGACTTACATTTTTGTCACAGCCGCCTTTATTGCTTTTCAGGCAGAGATTAACAGGAGAACAGGAGTGACCGTCCCCCTCATATCCATCCCTACACACGCACCTGAAGAAAAAATATATAAAAGAGTTTAATTCAATTAGGAGAACAATAATCATTGGAAACATCATTTTAGGAGTGGTGGTAGTTCAGTCTATAGAGGACGGGGCCGCAAAGCTGAGGGTTCTGCGTTCAAACTTCAGTGCAGACAAAACTTGGGAGGCCTTCTGATAGTAGGGGCAGCACCAGGACACTGCTGAGGTACCCTTGAGCAAGGAACCAAACCCACAAATGCTCACCATGGGCCCTGGAGGAGCTGGCGAATCACTAGGGAAGGCACCAACCTTCACCCACATAGCGGCTGAGACAGGATCCAACATCCTCCCTATGACCCCCAAAAGGGATAAACTAGTCCCAAAGGAATATCTTTTTCTCTGATCAGATTCGTCAGCCCCTCCTTGCAATATAAATTTGTTCTGCAGGTTAAAGCACAGATTAGCAGTGGGGTCGTAGAGGTCAACCTTTACAATGCTGGGAAGCATTGCACCGATATCCATAGAGACCCAAGCAGCAACAGACAATGCCAAATTATCGACAAAACCCTCTCTTTCACCGAGGAGCAAAAGCAAATCGAACCAGCTTGACTGTGTCCTGTTTCTTTTTAGAAGACGATGCATTGACACATTTAGGAGGACACTGAACCACAGACAGGAAACGAATGTCTCCAGGACATATCAACAAAGGATCAAAACTATACAGCGATCAACAATAAGTCTGTTAGGAAAGACCGCAGGCTGCAAAAATATTGTGTCAGGAAAACCCCTTTAAAGAAGCTTTGCCTCAAAAACATGACATCCCTATTAACTTAGACAGAGCACCCATAGACAAAACTGCTCTAGTCCAAGGACAAATCAATAAAGCATGAGCAGAACTACCCAGCACAGGACAGAGGGAGGGAGCTGGCTTAGAGCTTTTTCTTATTTTTTTTAAATATTCTATTCTTAATTACTTGCTTTAGAATTGCATAGAATTATTTTGGTTAGTATTGATGGTGTTGAACTACTTACAACAATGATATTAAGGATGAAATAAAATAATGTTAAGTTAACAAAGTTAGTGATACACAACAGGATGTAAACTAAATTTTGATCATCTTACTTGGTGTTTAGCTCTTCATAAACACAGTATGCATGGATGTGACAGTGCGCATGCAACCCGTCAGAGTTGCACGGTGTGGCCATCTTATCACAGTTGTCTCCAGAATACCCCTCCAAACACGATCCTCTCCGACACACACCTCCACTGCCTGGACGGTTGTCACACACCCCATGGACACAGCTGCACTCTACAGAGAAGGAAACATGCTCCTTGTTGGATCAATAACACAAAAATAACGGTCCTCTGCGAAGGACCCCAGTGGAACTTTTTCACGTTGCTTGTATAGAGCAACATTCTAAAGGCCACTGGTTCTGAAAATGTGGTCTGCATGTGTGTCTGAGACTGATAGCTGTCAATTTAACATTTTACAATATAGTTGTAAGGGACCCCAAATGATCATGTCACTTATAACTAGCTTTCCTCGCATTTAGCTAAATGAGAAAAGTAATTTACCCACATAAATGAAAGTTGTGTGAAAGTATAAAAGAAAGGGAAAATGTGAATATAAATATTATATAAAACTATAAATGTTGATCTAATTACATATAAATATACACAATAATAATAATCATGCATTATACATTATTTGATGGTGCGCTGGTAGACTGCCACATATTTTTTTTAATCATTTTTATCATATTTTAAGTGGGAAACGTAGCACAAATAGGTGTAGACACAGCTAGGGTAAAACCGGGTGCTTCAGCTTTCACTCCAGCATTGTTCCCAGATCCAGGATCAGGTGTGAGAGGGCTGTTCTGAGGTCTTTGGGCCCGCGTGACTGAAATGGGCGACGAACTGTCTGAGGCCGAGCTTTAGTTTTACACTTGGCGAGACATTTACCATTTACAATTATATTTAACAGTTATATTCATATATGAATAGTACATAATATTTAGATCTGCATTTCACATTTATATTTATACATATTTAACTAACTGCAAGAAAACTAGTTGTTATTAACATTTTTAAATTTGTTAACATGCATCAGCCAGCTGGAACATGTGCAAAACTCGTCTGTTAACATGGTAAACAATGCACCCATGGAAAAGGCACAAATGCCGACACGATTATGTCGCTATCCTTTCGAAACAAAAGGCCGTCGGTCAGAAGATTTTTGCAGTTTGAACGATGCATGTTTGAACTAAGCATTGACTATGACAGGAAAAATTGCTAATTGCAAAATGGATACATCAGGAATGCAGTTATAATGGTGCAGTAGATGACAATAAGTGGGAATACGTTTCTTTCCCCCCGTCACCGACGTCATTACCTTCATCACAGTTCTCTCCATGCTTGGATGGATCCACACAGATGTGGCAGGCGACGCCCTTGAAGGCTTCATGACAGCTGCAGGAGCCGTTGCCGCTGATACCATCTAAACACTGCCCATGAAAACTGGATCAACACGTGACCGAGAAAGCACACTTCTGTTGAGATAATGTTTGTCTTTGTGCACCTTTCCCTTGTCATAGCAGGGGTGCTGGAATCCACCAATACAGGGTTTACAGTCTGGGCCATAGAAACCTTTACAACACTGGGGCAACTGGAGCACATCCACAGATACAAGCATCAAGAATAAATGACAATTAATCAATGTAATCTATAGTTAATGATCAAATCTGTGATCCAATAATATCAAAATCTGAAAAATCTTCACATCTCTTCCAATTAAAGTACTGGTTAGCACAAAATAGTGGTTTTACTCAATTCATTATTTAGGTCAGCATACGAAATTGTTTTGGGTTGTTAGCAGCAGTAATAGTGGTATTTATAAAGTTAAGCTAATTTTTGGGGGGTGGCTGTAAATCAAATAAAGTGTTGTTACACAGTGAATCTTTTCATTCAATGCTCACCTGTCTCGTAATGTTGCAGAATTTTGCACAGCCAGTGGAGGACTTTGGTCTGAGCGGAGAACTCATGTAGTCACAACCGATCTGATGACGGTCCTGGAGACGAGAGTTGCAGTTTCGCCTCATCACGTGTTACATGACCAATTACAAAACCCAGTTTAAAAAAAAATCAACACAAACTTTGATCTCAGTGGGTCTGGAGCACTTCTGTTTGTGTATGAGTGATGGTACTGGGACTTTTTAACGTGTCCACAACTAAAATATATGACTGAGGACACTCTCTGAGTACAGATGTTCACAGTAAAAGAACACACAATGAAGGGGACCTGGACACTGAGCATTCAAAGGGCCTATAAACGTGCAAAGCCACTCAATAAACAAGAGATTAGAGGAGTGCCGTTATTTTGATAATAATGGTGTGTTTTACCATTCCACTGCTATCATCTGGACACTCCGTCTCATTGAGAAAGCTGCAGTGAACACAGGGACCCTAGACACACACAAACACACACACAAAGTTAATTCATTCCTCTCAACAGATTTACAATTGAATAAGACAAAGGACAAAAATGAAGGGACATCTAACCACAAGTATCAAAAGAAGCGATGTGCAAAGTGACTAATTGTGCAGACAATGATTATGCAAACACTTATATAGTCCAGCTCAGCTTAGTTCCTCCAGAGTGACATGATTTAGAGTTAGGGCTAGGGCAAGGGCTAGGGCTAGGGCTAGGGCTAGGGCTAGGGTTAGGGTTAGGGCTAGGGCTAGGGCTAGGGCTAGGGCTAGGGCTAGGGTTGGGGCTAGGGTTACGCTAGGGTTAGGGCTAGGGTTGGGGCTACGGTTAGAGTTAGGGTTAGAGTTAGGGTTAGGGCTAGGGTTAGAGTTAGGGTTAGGGTTAGGGTTATGGCTAGGGTTAGAGCTAGGGTTAGGGATAGGGTTGGGGTTAGGGTTAGGGTTATGGCTAGGGTTAGGGCTAGGGTTAGGTTTATGGCTAGGGTTAAGGTTAGGGATAGGGTTAGGGATAGGGATAGGGATAGGGTTAGGGTTAGGGTTAGGGTTAGAGTTAGGGTTAGGGTTAGGGATAGGGATAGGGTTGGGGTTAGGGGTTAGGGTTAGGGTTAGGGTTGGGGTTAGGGTTAGGGGTTAGGGTTAGGGTTAGGGTTGGGGTTAGGGTTAGGGGTTAGGGTTGGGGTTAGGGATAGGGTTGGGGTTAGGGGTTAGGGTTAGGGTTAACCCTAAACCCTAAGGTTCCATCTGCTCACCAGGATGATGATACTCTTGGTGATATCGCAGCGGTGAGGCAGGATAGGAAGGATGGAAGGTGGGTACAGCAGCCCATCAATCATATGGATAATCCCGTTTGATGCCATAATGTTGGCACTCTCCAGAGGAACGGCCTTCTCACCTAACAGGATCTTTCCCTGGGGAAAGGAGAAGGATGGCACATCTATTTCAACAGAATGGGTGGAAGTATAGAATTAGGGCACTGCGAAGAGAGACTTACACTGTCAGAAACGGTGATGGAAACAAGCTGATTGGCCATCGTCTTTATTTGGGGGATGGTAACCAAGTCATCGGTGGTCATCTACACGTTAAAAATAACGACAAGCTAAAAATAATGACAAGCTAGAACATCGAACGGTTCAAATTATGAAGTAACAACTTTGCGCGTAATATAAACCCAACTTTAAACCTTGTTGAGCTCTGTTCTGGTTTTTTCCTGATGGTGTTATTGACCTCTGATGATGCATTTTACATCAATAATTATTTAAATGATTTATTAAATTCACCATTAACCAAACTTGCCCCTGCTTCATCCCCAGGAGTTTGGGCGAGCAGGTTTAATGTCTTCAAGTGGTAAGTGAATATTCACAATAGACAAACTTGTAGAAAGGAAAGGAAGATAAAAAGACATCTCGGCAGAAAAGGTGTGATACTCACAACAGCCTGGGAGAAAACATGGTGTCTCAGAAGTTCCTGTAACTTGTGTTTGGCCTGTAAATGTACAAAATATACGGAAATGTTCTGGTTGTTACATGCTTCTTTACATGTAGTCTAAATGTCTGGTAGGAGCTGGTAATGCGTAGTGTAAAATGATCAGCCATACATCAGTCAGCATGTACAGGATGCTACCATCTCGTGCTCGGTCCACCGCCTGGTTGGTGGGAACGAACACAGTCAGGGGTCCTGGACCCTGCAGAGGAGGGGGTGAACCACAGTTCTGCAAAGACAGAAAGAAATTTGACTGGATTTAACAATGTTCCCCCAACTTCTGTTAACTGTGTCTCATTTGAGTGTTGGAGCTACAGAGCTACCTCGTCACAGTTCATAATTCAACTGAAAGTTATCTTCATTATCTTGTCCAAAAAAACGGTTCATAAAAATATCTGGTTATTAGCTGTACAATTATTTAAAGGTCAAATATGTATGCATTTACAATAAAAATGGAGTAAGTCTAGACTTTTGTCCTCGTCCTGACCAATAATCTATTAGAATAAGAAAGAAATCAGAAAGATTTCCTATTGTTGTTCTTTAATTTTTAGTTAAAGATTTAGTTAAAGATCCACAAAGATGGCTAAATTTATGTTACATTCTGCCGTCATCATGAACATTTGACCTCATTTCAAAACTAAGCTAACTACTAACTACTTTACTGCTTAATTACACAGAACCTTTAATGTTGTTGCAACAATGATTTAAAAGTTCTCATCATCCAAGAAATACTCACATCGACCAGTGAAAGGAAGCGATTGAATTTGTCATCCGTCTTCAAAATGTCTCTAATCGTTTTGTCGGCAAACTAGACACAAACAGACACATAACACATGTATAGTTTTTGTAGGAGTTGACCAGCACTGATAATACTGATTATATACAGTATATATATACAGTATGTGTGTGTGTGTGTGTGTGTGTGACCATGGAGTCACCTGTTCATCCCGAAGGGCTTTGTTTGAAGGCATGCTTGTGATGGGCTGGTCAATGATGTGTATGATCCCATTGGCTGCTGGCACATCCTCCTGGATGACTGAGAACAGTCGCAGGGGCTCATGCATGAGGATGAACTTCTACAAACAAAACCCATGGAAACAAAAGTCTGTGAGGGTTCCTGGGTTGGGATTTATGGTGATTATTGTGGTTGTCAGTAGGTGTAGTAGCTTTAAAACATCTGTTTTGAAGCATATTTAGTAGTTTCAGGAGGTCATTTCAATTTTTGGTAGTTGAGAGTTAAAGTAGGACCTTGTTTCCTTTGCTCCTAAATTTTGCTCCTCCATAAAGATCAAAGTCGCGTCCCTCCAGATTTTTATAGAGGTGCTGACCCAGGATCAGATGGTTTTTACATACCAGTTCGTCATTAAGGCCCTGCATCGATTTAAAACAAAAACAAAAACAAGAACATTTAATGAATCATCTCCATTGTTCTTGGTAGTTATTAGAACTACTTTGATTTAAACAAGAGATAACACGTTTCTTGGCAACTCCAGTCATTTGCGAGATGGAGCGCAGCAATGAAATCCAGTGTTCCTGGTTCCTGTTGAGAAAGAGGTGCTGCTTCAGACGTCAGCTTACAGTGAGGGGTTTTCTGAGCAGAGGGATGAAAACTGTGAAGGGTCCGTTGTGATTCAGCAGCAGGGAACAGCCATTCTCTATAGCACACACACAAAAACATCACTGAGCTCGGGGGTGAACGCTTGTTGCACCGGTACTGGTGCAACTTTAAGTGCACGGCAGGGTAAAACCTCCCAAACACACTATAAAGAGGGTAAAAACAAAGGCTTTTGGCCTGTGTTGGCAGTAATATTTATGTTTAAATAATATGGCCACTCAACACTTTTAAACTCCTCAGATTGATAATGCTCACATGTACAATCCCAATTTAAAGCAACATTCTTGATGTTTGTTTGTTGTTTTCTTTACCAAATAAGTCAACTGCACCACTCAGGTTGTGTCTTTGGCTTCCAGCGCGGTCCAGTTCGATCAAGCGGTCCATGATGTTACCGTAGCAACGGTAGCCATCACCAATCTGATCTGCATCACACTCGCACCTGGAAACGGGTTTAGGATGTAGTATTAACTGGTAGACATACACAAATGTGCTGGACGAACGTATCTGACCACCGACCACGGTCACGTGTTTGCCACCACTTCTCCAAATCAACAGTAGTAACCTGATGTTTGGATGCTAGATGCTCGTCAAGACGGCTCGCCAGCTAACCTGCTATCTAGACGGATGAAGAAATTCTAAATTCAAGCTAGTTGAATTAAAGGTCAGCTTGATGGATGCATCATCCTCTTAATTGAGAATGTGTAACAGTTGTAACGCTGATTGTTTGGCAACATTGATTGTTTTTTTTTAACTTTAATTCAAGTTAAAGGTGGACGTTGAGAGCTGCAACAGTCTGACTTTCAGCGTTATATTGTTGTTTTGGTTTTTCAGGTCCGAGATCAGAAGTTGCCCTCTTATTTTATGGCAACCAACAAGATAATTCATCAATGTTGTGAATACTGATAACACTGCTGATATTGATATGGCTTCCCCTCTTTGTCTAAATTCATTTTATTCCCACTCCCAAGAAGATTTGCTGTTAAACCAAATACTGAGAAAAGGGCATGAATGCTCCTGTGATACCTGTAAAACAACAGACAAATAGACAGTTCATTCTCTTTTTGACTGTGTCTTTCTGGTGTATCGAGTGTAGATTGATAAGGGACTATTTGATTATTGGGGCTCTCGTGGGGCAGTGGTTTGGTTTTTGGTGTTTTACCTTGCTTGTCCATCGAGTCCAGTTCTACAGACAGCTGTAGAGTGACATGTGTCTTTTTTACAGGCAGAGACGAGCTGGCAACCAAACTCAGCGCTGCCGCCAATGGGAGATAAGCCGAGCATGCATTCACAGCTGGACTGTGAGAGACATAAAGAGAGAGACAGAGACAGGGAGGGAGAGAGAGACAGAGACAGGGAGTGAGAGAGAGACATAGAGAGAGAGAAGGAGTGAGAGAGAGACACAGAGAGAGAGAGACAGGGAGTGAGAGAGAGACATAGAGAGAGACAGGGAGTAAGAGAGAGACATAGAGAGAGACAGGGAGTGAGAGAGAGACACAGAGAGAGAGAAAAAGACAGGGAGTGAGAGAGAGAGACAGAGACAGGGAGTGAGAGAGAGAGACAGACAGGGAGTGAAAGAGAGACATAGAGAGAGAGACAGGGAGTGAGAGAGAGACAACGAGAGAGAGAGAGACTGTTTTGTCTGGTCAATAGTCTGTTGTGATTAGCATTGATTCTTTGTGGTAGTTCTTTATATGTTAGCTTAAAGTCCTGATTCCGTCAGAACTCCAAACCTTGTTGGGTCCCTTGAAGACGCAGTAAGTGGAGTTGAAGGGACACCCTCCGTTGTCCTTGGAGCAGGGGTTTATGGGTATACAGATCTTGCCATTACCCTCATAGTCCTGCTTACAGGAGCAGCTGACTTTTGACTCCTTTATGGAGCACTGGCCGTTTACGTGGCAGTCCTTCGCTGAACAAACACCTGAACGGGAAAACCTTTTAAAACGAAGTCCTCCCTACAAATGATGATGCTGTGATGTCACCCATGTGAAAGGGAGATGCTTCCTCACTTCCGCACTTTCCGTTTGCTGTCTTCCTGTACCCTGGCAAGCATTCACAGAAGGTGGCCTCTCGCTCTTCTTTACAGTATGAGTAGGGTTTGCAGTTACTGCACTCAGTGGTCACTGCCAAAAACAGTACACAATAACAGTTCACCGTGGCAACTAGCGACTTTCAAAACAAAACACGGGTCAAAACACAGAAAAGATCACCTCAGGAGAGAAATAAAACAACACGTTAGCTGGTTACTATTAATTATGGAAGTTCTTAATAAGACTCTAAATAAGGCTGATGCTCGGCTGGATACATGGGATGGATGCAGGCCCACTGGAGTCGCCCACTGTCGCCTTTCCGCTGTTTTGAGAAGCTTTTTGACCTTCAAGGCTGTCCAGCTGCTCTTCAAACAAGCAGAGGAGACCTTTCAGCAGGAGATCTCACTGCCCTCGATGCACTATTGTCTGCTCACGTACGTAAAAAGTCATCAGCGTGTTGAGGGCACTAAAACCTAATCAGGTCTAAAAATATGAAACCTGAAACCTGGTGGGACACATCTCCAAAGCCTCAGCCATGGTCGGTATTCATCAGTGGTGGAACAGTGGGTAACCAGTGACAGGGTGATGGGCGACCATCATTAGAATTGAACTGTGATTAATTACCCAACAGCTCACGTGCTCTATAATGTGGTCTGTGGTTTTGAGAAGGGTGTAAAATCCAGATTTACCTCGGTCACAGCGTGGTCCGCTGTACGGTGGTTGACACAGACACTGTCCATCACCCTCAGAACCGGTGTTACACACTCCATGCTCACAGTCACACTCTGAACACACAAAAACACAAAAAACTATAGGTAGAAACTCCAAGAATAGTTCCTAGGGAACGTGAAGGTATTTTCTTATTGAAATACTGACATATTTTTGCTGTGAATGTATGAAGTATACCTTTATCACAATTCTTTCCATAAAAGTTTGGCTTTGCACAGTCCTGACAGGCAAATCCAGAGAATCCCTCCTAAAAGGAGAGATTGGTAAATAATTATGAACACCTTCTAAATCCCTCACAAGTCATAAATCTCTAATCCTGCTTCTACGTTGCACAGCAGTCTGGTTGTCTGGTCAAACTAGTAACTTTGCATTAAAAACTACAAATCCCTAAATGCATCACTGCCCAATAGGATCATTAACCAAAGCTATGGAATTTAAGTCTTTGGTGAACAATGGCAGACCCTGAAGACGGAGGACACTAACTTCACAAATGCAGGTGCCGTTGCCGCTGTGTCCATCCATACAGGTTCCGTGAGAGTTACAGGTCTTCCCTGACCAGCTTGGACAGGCTGCAAATAAACAGCTAAATGTTATCGGATCATTCTGCTTGTATATGAGGATGTAGGTTAGGTTAGAGTAGGTTAGGTTAGGTTAAAATAGGTTGGGTTGGGTTGGATTAGGTTAAAATAGGTTAGGTTAGGTTGGATTAGGGTAGGGTATGTTGGGTTGGGATAGGTTAGGGTAGGTTAGGTTGGGTTGGGTTAGGGTTAGGGTTAGGTTAGGGTAGGGTAGGTTAGGTTAGAGTAGGGTAGGGTGGGTTAGGTTAAGATAGGTTGGGTTAGGTTGGATTAGGGTAGGTTAGGTTGGGTTAGGGTAGGGTAGGGTAGGGTAGAGTAGGGTAGGGTAGGGTAGGGTAGGTTAGGTTAGGTTAGGTTATATTAGGTTAGGTTATGTTGGGGTAGGGTAGGTTAGGTTGGGGTAGGGTAGGTTAGATTGGGTTAGGTTAAGATAGGTTGGGTTGGTTGGATTAGGGTAGGTTAGGTTAGAGTAGGGTAGGTTAGGTTAGAGTGGGGTAGGGGAGGGTTAGGTTAAGATAGGTTGGGTTGGGTTGGATTAGGTTAAATAGGTTAGGTTGGATTAGGATAGGGTAGGTTGGGTTGGGATAGGTTAGTGTAGGTTAGGTTGGGTTGGGTTAGAGGTTAGGGTAGAGTAGGGTAGGGTGGGTTAGGTTAAAATAGGTTGGGTTAGGTTGGATTAGGGTAGGTTAGGTTGGGTTAGGGTAGGGTAGAGTAGGGTAGGTTAGGTTGGGGTAGGGTAGGGTAGGTTAGATTGGCTTAGGTTAAGATAGGTTAGTTTAGGCTTGGTTAGGTTAGGTTAGGTTGGGGTAGGGTATGTTAGGTTAGGTTAGGGTAGGTTGGATTAGGTTAAATTGGGTTAGGTTAGGTTAGGTTAGGGCGGGTTAATGTTCCAGTTGAAATCTGTTTCTCTCTCTGTATATTCTATCCTTTCCCACACACTCACCTCCTCCCCCTTAAATGCATAATCATCTCTTTCCTTTACTTGGCTCTAATTGCATCCTGCTGCTTCCTTGTACTGTATATATCAGCCCTTCCTCTGAGTGCTGGGTTGATTATCCTCAGCACAACATTGTAGTCTTCTGTTTACTGTTGAATGGTTCAATTAGCTGAAGTCTTGAGTTGCCCTTAGTGATTTGAAACTGGTACGATTATGTGGACTCACTACTGTGTAATTTAATAAATAAAATGAAACTCTTTCCGGGCCTTGGATCTGTTTTTGGAGTCATCTGTCTATATGTTGTCAGTATGATCTTGCCAAAATAGGTTACACAAATTTAGTTTGCAAGATTTTACAAGCCTGGAACCCACAGGCAGAAGGAACAGTATTTATACAGTATTTATATGATAAAAAGAAGTGAAAGGATTTGCAAAAGACAGCCTTTTACATGATGTTGGGGAATAAAAGTGTCTCCTAATCAACCATCAACAAGAAAATCTCAGCCTCTGCGCTGTAACTCATCAGTCACCCCTGATCCAGCTCTGTTTCCAGGTGGTTACCCTGAAAACATCCTGCTTCATCTCTACCAAGCCGGGCCACATCTGCTGATTTGGGGGTATCGGTGGTTAATGCATCAAAACTGCTGCATTGGCTTGTCCGCAGGAAGCATGGCAGGAAATGTTCCTCCCCCTTTTGTTCCTGGCACAATACCAGAGCAAGAAAGTCCTTCAGATATGCCCCCCCCCCCTGCAGATCTGTTAGACTTTTTTAGCCAGGCAAATATAACGGCTGAATTAGTTCCACATCAAACTCTCACACCTAAAAAATCCTAAAGCAACTCAAATCACAGACAAGTTCAAATTGGGGGGTCTCGCCTCAACTGTCAGTAACTGATATTATGTTAGGAGAGTGGGGGAGACCATTTAAAAACCAAACCAAGACCAACATAATGACATTTCTCTCCAGGATGCATTCACGCCCTGACAGGCTCTGTCAAATATTCAACATTATTACATTTAAATGAGCTAATCCTGAATTTGAGGGGCTCTTTTTAATAAAATCTGTACAAACTAGCACTCTGTTTGTTCAGCTTTACCAGTGGTCTACAGTTTGCTACATGCACGGCCTTTGAATCATCTTTAACCTCTCAAATCTGCATTCACCCATCTACACTAAAGGCATATTATTAGAGGGACTGTTGGCTCCTATAAAAATCCCTATTTGGATCACATCCAGCTATTTGTAAAGGTTCAATTCAGCCCAAAAGCCTCATTAGGAAATTTCAGAGTGATGTTGAGTATACATTCAGGTGAACATGTACGTGAGCGTGTGGTTCTTACCAAGGCACAGAGGTCCCCAGTGTTGTGGGCAGCATACTGGCTTCAAATAACTCCTCACACAGATGTGCTGACACCCGTCCAGCTCCATCTCTCTGCCGCCGATTTGGACCACATAACTGGGAACATGAGGCGAGGACAGCACCGAATTTACACCATCTTTAATTGCAGTTCTTAGCAAACAGTCGGGTGAGTTCAGCTATTTCACACTTGATGATTTGTGGTGCAGTGTAGCAGTGGCAAAATGTAAAAAGTCCCTGTAAAGTGGGCTCGTAAATTTTGTCACTGTTGTAAACTTTACATTCATTGACTTTTGGTGCCTACCTGCAGTTAGCTGTGCCCACGCTGCTGGAGCCACGAAGGCAGCTGCTTGCCGTGCACGCAGCCCAGGACGTGCAGAGGCTGTGGGACGTCTCCAACTGTGGGACATCGCACTGTCCAGCAGTACCAATCTGAGGACAAACGTTGATGTATGTAAAGGTTTCTTTGAATCTAAAGCACATTTGAAAAAATGAGAAGAGGCCGGAGGTGTCTTACCTGTTCTTGGAGTGAAACCTGGAGATGCAACAACACCAGCAGCAGCATGGTTAAAAAAAAAAAAAGTCCAATCCACAGTGGAAAACAAATCCAACGGATCACAGAAGAAGGCGATGTTGATAATAAAGCATCTGTGTTCTCTGGACTTTGTTTCTCTCTCTAATGGAGTCTGACTCAAACACAAAATGGTCTACAACAATAACTAAATCACACAAATAACGGCAGCTCAACGAAGACTGAAAACATGAAAACTACAAGCACCTAAAAAGAATTGAAGCTCCAACTTTGAAATCATGGACAGTAACCCTTTCTTAATGTTAGGTTGATCCCAAAAAGCGGGAGCTGTTGCTGTCGTCTTGTTCTTTTTTGGAACAGAGTGAAAGCTCCATGAGCGACTGACACCTCCCAGCAGGGGTCATCTCCACCTACTGCTTCCTGAGAGTGCCAGCAGCAAGGCTACGGTGGCTGTAGTGGCCGTGTGACCGGCTCAGCTGCACAAAAATCCCTCATTCTGGATCCAAAAAAGTAATATGGATTGACTCAACATTCTCTTCTGAGACTGTTGTGGCCTACAGTTACCAATATTAACCAAAAGTTGAAGTCTTTTGTAGCAATACACATACCAACCAGGTTTATTTAATCCCTCTCTGAATGCTTCACAGAACAAAATCACCTTTGTCTATTCTAATTTACCGTATATAGGAGTGTGTGTGAGTGTGTGGTACAGTCCTTCTTTATAACCCTCATTTGGAATCATGGAATAAGACTTCCAGAGCAAGAATTTTCCAACTTCCTCTATGATGGCGAGGGGAAGAGTCAACCTTTCTGAATGTTCACCAGCAGTTTGAGGGAAGTGAAGCTCAGTTGAATATGATTCTGATTGTATAAATCGTTCTGTTAATGGAATTTAATTTTCTTCAATTCTTCTGTCTCCGCTGCTCCAGTTTTCATTTGGCTACTTAATAATCAGATTTTATGATAATCCAATTGAGTTTAAAAGCCCAAGTAAATAACAGCTTGAATCATGCCTGAGAGGAGAAGTGGGAAAAAGCCTTATCTGCTCTTGACAAGAGCTTTTGGAGGATTTGCCCTCCTGCCGATCCCGGCGAGAGCTGGCCTTATCCGGTGACGCTGCAGTTTTGGTCTGTTTCCTGGAATGCAAAGAAACAACTGTGAAAACAGAACGACTGTGTTTTCCTTTTTGACAGAGAAGCAAATCTGAGGTCAAACGGAATGTTGTTGGTTTTTAAAAAAACAGAAGGCTGCATAAAAGCAGGAAGCTGCTGAGCACAGGATCTTCAACATTTTGTCAGATTCTTCAGTGGAAAGTCTTTACACCTCACCCCGCTCATCCTATTTATGTCAAGATAGACGACCCCCCTGGTGTCATAGATTGAAATTAAAGGTTTTTGACCTGGTTGGCGTATCCATATGATGCATTTTATGAAAAATATGAAACCTGTAATGATTATTTGTGGTTATTTCTTGGATTAATACTCACTTTGTATTTAGCTTCCATCCAGGCCGGTCCTTTGGATGTGTCTTCTTGTGCTGTCAAACCTCTCACCACCCTCATATGTGCCTCCTTCTCCTCCCTGTTCTGTTTCATCTGTGTTCTGAATCTCCCGTTGCCTTAGTCTGGCTCAGGACACTGGTCTCCAGCTGGCCCCCAATGCTGGCTGGCTCCTGGGCTGTTCCAGAGTGGGCCTGACTTCTGCCATTTACAGCTCCATTGGCTTTCAAGTATTTTTTTTTCTTTGCAAGAAATCAGACCGAATAAGATCCGAAAGTCAGTGACTTAAGTCTGTAGGGGCCACACAGAGTGCTCACTGCAGGAACATTATTTATCCCTATCATCATGTGTCATGTTTTTAAAGTCATTGTGTGTACTAAAATTTATTTTTACAAATTCATTGACTTATGAGGAAAATATCTTGTAAATGCACAGATACGGGTGCTGGTTGGAACTTCTTCTTTATTTCCATTTTTGCTTAGCTTACCATAATCAGACCATTGCTTAAAATGTCAGCAAACTGTAGGCCTTTATCTAATTTCCCTTTTATCTTTAAAATTCCTACGAAGGTGGCCGTGACCCAGCTCCCAGAGGAGAAACAGTCTTTCTGAAATGTTTGAGTCAGAGTTCTGTGAAAGCACAATTAATATTTAAAATGGATTAAACAAAACGCAGGGCTGCATACTTCCGCTGATAAGTATAAAATAATTCCCACTTCTTTTTCACTTTTCCTCCTTTCTTTTATTACACACCTAAAAAGAGCACATTGCTTTTTCGCCCTATCACTGTTGTAGCTTTATTTTGTCCCGTCCGTTATTGACAACTAACGTACCAGCGCGTGACGTTAATGTTTGTGAACCGCTGTCAATAAAGTTTGAACCCGTCAAATGAGTCAGCTGCTCTGCTCAGGACCACAACAAACATGGCGGCTGGAGGCGGCTAGGCGGCAGGAAGCACAGGAAACCCCCGGAGACTTTTATTATGTACACATTAAACACAAAAAGATCCTTTCTCATCGTCTCGGTCTAAGAATGGAGTCCTTCCGACATCCAGGGCGAGTATGCGAGAAGAAAGTCAGCGTGGTTGGATCGGAGCTGGTGGAAAATTACACTGTAAGAAGCGTCCCTGTCCCTGGTGCTTAGCGACGGTTACCTTAGCTTGTAGCTAACAGCTCCCATCCTGTCGCTATTATTGTTGTGGTGTCGGGAAAATGGCCTATCTGTTTGGTTTATTTCAGTTTTGTAGCTTTTAGAGTGGAAGCAGAATTATCTGGCTGCAGAGTCACCACTGGACCATCCTTCTATACCAGATGTGGCTGGAATCCCAGCGGTTTCTAATCCGGATCATATGTGTTTCAGGTTTATATCATAGAAGTTACAGACGGACAGCATACGTGGAGAGTGAAACACCGCTACAGTGACTTCCATGACCTCCACGAAAAGGTGAGCAAGTCTCATTTCAGCATCAGACTCAGAACTTTCCGTCTTAAAACGACAAAGGTCCAACCTTTCGTGCACTTCTCACAGTGTTTTTGGCTACTCTGCTTTCTCCCATATTCCTTAAACCCCTTAATCCGAATGTTTACTGGACTTTTACTCGTGTTTTATGTATATGTAACTAATGAAGGGAGTCTTCCTCCATGGATGACCTTAAGCGCTCTGCCGGGTTTCCCTAGTATCCTTTTAGACTTGGAGACCAACGATAATCGCTATGATGGCCATAATTAAACTGCAATGCTAAATCCTGAACACATCTACAACACTGGCCTAGGAGGCGTGAAGGGATTGCTGGGGAAAGTCCCCAGCAGCCGTCTGAGGTTGACATGGATTCAGCTCCAGCACTTTGCCTTCTCACCTTTAAATGTCAAAGTTGGTCTTGATGTTTCCCTTTAGTTAAAAGCTGAGGAGAAGGTGGATCAAGGGCTGCTCCCTCCAAAGAAGATGTTAGGGAAGAACTCCAAGAGTCTGGTGGAGCTGCGGCAGAAGGAACTGGAACTCTACCTGCAGACTCTGTTGCTGCAGTTCACAGAGGCCATGCCCACGCTGCTCGCCAAATTCCTGCATTTTCACTTCTATGTGAGTATGCCTCTCTTCAGGTGGCTTCACATCCCTGTACTGCTCCTAATAGACATGGGCTTGCTGAATCCTCACCAGGAAGCTATAAAAAGTGATTGCAAGTTGCGTTTTTAAGGCCATATATTCATTAAACGCTGCGAACGGGGCGGTTCGAGTAGACGGTTAGCTTTAACTCTTACAGAAGGTGTGTCTTCGATAGATTTCTTTTGTATTTTCACATCTGAATGATGGCCCTTGTCACACGCATGGACATTTGCTTGCTATCCATGTTATATTTACATTTATAAATACTGGTCCTAATCTTTTAACCAATGCTTCATGTGATCTCTCCCATAAAATGTGTGTTTCAGGAAATCGATGGTATCACAGCAGCACTGGCAGAGGAGCTGTTCTATAAAGGTTTGTCTCTTTTCTGTCTTCCGTTCATCCCGTCGCTCTCCAGTTTATTCCAGGGAGGCTGTGTTCATCCGTGTGGGTACTTCCTGTCTGTTTTCATCATCCCTGTCATGTGCGTGTGAGCTGCAGGGGAGAAGCTGCTCCAGGATGGTAAAGTTTTCATAGTGCGTCCGCTACAGCTTCACGCCGTCTCCCAGCAGCTACGTTTTGCTAAGCCAACAAGCTGTAACGGAGATGCCAAGACGGACCTGGGGCACATTCTCGACTTCATGTGCCGACTGCGATACCTGAAGGTCACACGTCGTCTGTCAGACCTGTTTGTTCTGTGTAGAGATTTTGCGAGAAGTTAAATGTTGACGTTTCCCCCTTTTTTTTTGTCTCTGTTGACCAGATTCTGGGTAGTAAAGTTCCAGTCGGAACCAGCAACATCCACGAGAGCAGTCTCCCCTTTGATCTGTCTCTTTTTAAATCCCTTCATCACATAGAGGTAAATATCTCCATCTGCACCGCTCATGCTGTCCTGATCGTATTAAAGCCCCTTTTGTCCGTGTGGAGATTCCTGGTGAACGCTTGAGGCAGGAAAATAACAAGGCTGTGATCAGTGTAAACAACACGTTAGCTAAAAAACACGACCGCTTCTCACAATTAGGAGCTACTCAGCAAAGAGGCTGAAAAGCGTACGCTAAGACTGTCAACTCAATATCATATGATACTGAGTAATCTAATCTAATCAGTCTCACACACAGCAATATTGTAACTTGTCTATTTTGTAACTTGTCTCCCCTCTCTTCAGATCAATGAGAGCAGCTGTCAGCAGATTCAGGGTCTGTCGTGTTTGAGGCCAAGCTTGACCACTCTGAGCATCCACCACAGCACAGAAACCATGATGGTACAGCATCTCCTACGTCTACTAGAGGTGTCTTGTTTGGTGTTCTAAGCAGCTGATCTGCTCTGGCTGCCTGCAGTCAATACTTGTCCCAGAGGCAGTTGAGTTTTCCCAGTGGGAGGCCGAGGGGGAATTGTCCAACTGCCCTATAACGGCTGTCATTCCCGTTTGGAGCACCCTAACGACGCTGGACATGAGCCACAACAGCATCAGCGCCATTGACAGATCCGTGGTGAGGGACGCGTCCTCTTCCTTCGCTGTGTTTTATGCAGCAAACGACCATCCAGACTCCGATTTAAGAACATCACACAGTCAAAAGAAGGGCAATAGCTCTGTTTTTAACTTCCATCATTTGCATCTGTTCCGTCATAGAAGTCAGGATAATGTGGGAGAGTTCCGCTCCCTCGCTGAAGCCTTTCTGTGGTTTTCTCCGTTGCAGAAAGTCATTCCGAAAGTGGAGTTTCTGGACCTCAGCCACAATCATCTGTCGTCTGTGGAAAACCTCCAGGTACGAGCCCGTGGGGATGAAGGAGGGCAGGTTTTTAAAACTCAGGACCGGCTGCTCTAGCTCCATTGGGACAATCTGTTACCATGGTAACCACGTAGATGCAGTTGGTGTATCATTTGAGGCCAATCGGCCTGTCTTGCTGTTGTAAATGTTGCTATAGTTGGACTTGGATGAAGGGAGGCGCGATGACGAGTCAGCCACGGGTGAGGTGCCCACAGGCGCTATGACCTCCGCTAATAAAGTCCCGCTCGTATGATTGCAGCACCTGTATAATCTGGTCCACGTCGACCTGTCGTATAACAACCTGCGGGTCTTGGAATCTGCTCACACCCACCTGGGCAACATCAAGACCCTGAACCTGTCTGGCAACCAACTGGATCATCTTGCCGGCCTCACCAAGCTTTACTCCCTGGTCAACCTGGATCTCAGCCACAACCAGCTGGCTCTGGTAATCCCAGTGAATGGCTGGTTTCTGACTTGTTGCTGGTGTTTTTGACTGCCTGTTTATATCGAGACGTCAATAGGGTTCCACCAGCACCCTGTACAGGTCACGCCGCACGCGAGAGGACATCTGTCGGAACTCATTTGTACATGTGTATTTGCAGTTGGACCGGATTAAGAACATTGGCTCTCTGCCATGTTTGGAGAAACTCAACCTTTCCAGTAACCCCATGTGCATCATTCCAGACTACAGAACCAAAGTCTTGGCCCAGTTCGGGGACAGAGCAGCAGAGGTACAGCTATCTCTCCCCCCCCTGTTTTTGTTTGGACGGGTCCTTCTTCTGCCCAACATGAGCCCTCCTGTCAGACATCAGAGCCGCTAGGGCAGGGGTCACCAACCTTTTTGAAACCAAGAGCTACGTCATGGGTACCGAGTCGTGTGAAGGGCTACCGCTTGACACACACAAATTGTGTGTGTGTATCAATAACTTAGAGTGGGCAACAGAAAAGATCAATATTCAACACTTTATTATTATTAATCTCAGCAATTGTTCAGACGATCACTTATACATTTGATCAGAAAAGAAAATTCACCAGACCCTTTCAACCATAAGAAACTAAACCATTTTAACCAAGATGGTAAGAACCATAAACCATTTTAACAATTCATAAACTATGTTGAACCATGTTTAAAAAGTTATGCAACATTTAAAAAAATTAACTTTCATATTGAATAAATCTTAACTGAACAAATCTACTGCAATTCTGCTCAAAATCTGTTACATTTTATAAACACACTTTTTAGCTACTGTCGAATGCTTCCCGGTGGGTCGTTAGCATTAGCATTGTAGCTTTCATGACGCGTGGTGAAGCGTCGCTCCACATTGTGCTGCTTTGCCGTCATCACAGTCGTCCCACAGATGCAACATACACACCTTCCTTTCACAGTAGTAAAAAATGACTCTCCCTCCCATTCACTTTGAAAATGATAAATTTACTGTCTTCTTTGTGCCATGTTTTTGGGGTAGAAAATTGCCCTCCACTCACCATCTTCACTGCCCGCTAGTTTATTCTCTAAGCACAAAGGTTCTTTCATGCGCACAATACTGACCTTTGAACTAGGTCAGAGTTCCCCTTCACTTTATTTATATTTTTATTTATTTTTAAGACATTGTCATTTTAAAATCTATGAAAATGCAGGTGTGATTTAAAAAAAAAATAGCGATAGAAAATTTTTTCTTAGACGCACCTCACTTGCGAGTTTTGCTATTTTTAGAACAGGCTTGCGGGCGACTCATGTGCTCGTTGCGGGCAACTTGGTGCCCGCGGGCACTGTGTTGGTGACCCCTGCACTAGGGGGTAGATATATGGATGAATACACAACGGAGGCCAGCGGAGGAAGTGATGCCATCGCTAGCTGCTGGCTCACACCGCTAACTGACTGAAAGGCTAACGGAGAAGCTAGATCATAGCAGCTTTGGTGCAAGTAGTAACGATGCACTCGAGGCTTTGAAAGCATAAGAGTGATCCCTGATGATTTCAGGACCAATATTACTGTCCAGATATTACTGTCCACCACATATTGTGGTGATCACACTGTGAACAATATGTTTAAATCAATTTTTTTTAAACATCAGATGATAGATGTGCTTTTTTTTTCTTGGGTTTGTCACTGCAGGTTTGTCTGGATGGTCAGGTGACGACGGAGAAGGAGCTGGACACGGTGGAAGTTCTGAAAGCCATTCAGAAAGCCAGAGACGTGAAAGAAAAGAGGACTAGCAGCATCGCTAAGGTACGCTTTGTCAAACCGGCCAAATGAGGAAGTAAGAGGTGTTGTGTTTTCGCACTAAGCGAGATCACGCCGTCGTACGTGTGTGTGTCCTGTAAGCCCCGACCGCTGTGCTGCTGCAAGGCCGCCTCTGGCAGACTTAAGTATGTGAACTTGTTGATGCCGTAGCTGGTTGCTGCTCTCTGAAGGCTTTTCTCCTCTCTGTCCTGTCAGGTCAGTGATGAGACCAGGCTGTTTGCTGCAGCATCCTAACCTCTACTACTCCATCCCCTCCTCATCCTCCTCCTGCTCCTCCACTGCTGCTCCTGCAGCCCTTTAACAGCTGTTTAATTGGTCCCGTTTTATTTCCACACTTAGATTTACCAGTTAAGTTTCCGTGCTAATGTGTAATAGATGGAAAGAGCAGCTGGTTGTGATGATGTGGTCGCCGTGCTGAATGCTTTCTGACCGCCAGGAACCTCTGTAGGACTATTACAGGAGCCAGACCCAAAATAATCTTTTTTTTTAAACTAATTTGTTGGTTAACTCAGCAGGAATGGTAGCAGAGAAACCAAGGACTGAATTTGGGGCACACCTGTGTGATCTTCCAGAGCTTTTTTTAGTCTAGGAAATGGAGGAGAGGCCTTGGAGCTTGCACAGTGCCGTTTTATGGTGCCGCTCAGCTCAAAATAGGCTGCAGGTTACACTCAAAACATGCTGCTTTAGGTTTTTGAGTCAAATTTGCAGCTGAAAGTATGACCGGGTTAATAAATGTTGAAATAAATGTTCAGTATTTTTTAAAAACCAAGTGGATCGATCCAGTTGCCAGACAACCGCTGTCACGTCCTGCAGCTAATGTAAATCTAACCCCGCCCCCTCAACATGATGGCGCTGTAGCCCTCTGGTTGATGTTGTTGCTAACGTGCGCTGATGCGTTCTAGCCTAGACAGTCACTGTTAAGAGCCGACGTTGCCGTGAGCATGACTGAATTGTTTTCTTCTTCCAGGTGTGATGATTCCTCAAACGTCCTCCGCCCTCGTGGACACCCAACATTGCCCCTGCACGTCCCGATGCACCTCCCGTCCTCTGGCCTCGCTCAGGCCACAGCCCATAAACAGTATTTGGACACAGTCGCACGAAAATCAGTCGGTGACTCTTTCAGGTCTGGAGTTTATGTTCCTCACCACCTTCTGAGTTTCCTCATCAATGCCTGTAAATAATAATAAACCCGTCTGTGTCAACCGACGCTTGTGTCCGGCATCGCTTTACTGTATAGACGGGTCCGTCGTCCATGTAAAGAACATTCACCGTTTAAAATGGTCCATGTTGGGGGCGTGAGGTCAAACCAATGACCTTCAAATCACTGGGGCAACCTGAGAGTGTTGGACAGGCTGCAGGGACGGATGCAAACAATTCAGGCTGAAGAGCAACTAATGAGGCATAAATAAGCTTATACATACATCTACACACATCTACACAAACACAAGTTCATCCCTTAGGCAGCACTAAATGATGCCTTCAAGTATCGTAGTAAATTATTATTATAAGCCTCTTAATGGTATATAATTATGCTTTTCACTGGGAAATTAGAAAGTTGTGTTAAAAAAACACATAAAAGTATTCAAAACATTTTAATTACATTACATATAAGCTATATGTGTGAGAAAAACTATTTCTTTCCTAAGGTATAAACAGCTTTGCTCATGTACAGTAAAATTACAGAGTAAAATGAAGTCATCAGTGAACAAAACAGCCTTCTGCCTTTATGTCTGATATCATTTAAAATATAGGTATATTAGTTATCAGTCTTCATATACATTGATTCTTGGTTTTAAGAGGAGCTTTGCTATTTAAATAACACCGGGGAACACAGTTTTTGTTGAGTTTGGCTGTTTTTAACTCATTTTTGGCCGCAGGATCCAAAACTGATTTCAGTTTTTCTCTATCAGATCAAGTTTTTGGAGTCCAGATCCCCTCAGAGGTCGGTAGTGCCGCCCTCCTGGGAGCTGCACACACCTCTCACCACACCGGCTCAGGTGTGACTGCACCAACAAGTTGCCACACAGCTGGAGATGAGTCCAGGTGTGACCAGCTGGCAGGTCTGACTGCAGCTAATCAGGGGAATTTGGCTTATCTGGACCTGCTTGGAACAAACTGACTGTAATATTTAGAATCAGCATAAAAATCCACCTGAAAGGGATTTTTTTTTTTTTCCCCCAAATTGTTCCCCAGTGTAATTGCTTAGCTCAAGTTCTAAAATGGGCCGACTGGTAAAACAAATGAAACCAGGATTCTCTTGTCTCTGTGTTACTGTCCTCCTCCTCCCGTCTCATCTTCTGCTCTGTCCACCTCCTCCTGGTCCGCCTTGTTTAATTTCTCCTCCACATCCAGTGGGATCTCGACCTCCATCAGGTTTTCCATACCTTGCTCCGGCTCGTCTCCTATCAGCACCTGGAAGCACAACCGTCCGACGGTGGGCTTAAAAAACAAGTGGCCTCGACGCCTACAACCACTCACATACACCTGGCCCTGATTTTGCTTGTCTTAGCTGTGTTTTGTGTGCGAATGAAGCCTAAATTTCCTTGTTACAACTTCAATTCAAAGTGACACAGCGTCGCACAAAATATTCCCAATAGTCCTGGACTGTTAAATTATCCCTTATTTTTACAATTTGATCTAGCGGAAAATCATCATCATAGCAGGGCCCATTAATTCGTTTACAGGTTTCCACTGGTGGATTATCTGATGCCACACTGCATTCTGGGAAATGCAGGCAGAGCAGATGTGAGCGCTCATACACACCAGACAGCAGCTTAAATAAACATACATAAAGAAATAAATGCAGAAAGAATTCAACAAAACAAATCTGGATCTAGCATGAAAGGTTGTTTCCCTCGTTGCCTCAGAACAGAAGCAAACCTCCACCAGCTTCTCACCTGGACCAGCTTCTCACAGGCTGCCGACACCTGGAAGTCCTGCTCCCATTTGTGGAGCTCTCTCACGATCAGATAAACGTTCTTATCTCTCAAAGTCTTCCGGCCAAATTTGGTTGCCGTAAGCTGTGGAGTCAAAAAAAAAAAAGGCGTTTTATCTTGAATGTGGTGATTTGTCCTTTTAAGCGGAGACACTTTTCATACCAGTAAAAGCGTCTCGAGCAGCATCTTCCTGATGTCAGGGTCTTCTTCTCTTTTCTTGTCTTCTGGGAGGTACTGCAGGTCCACGGGAAGACCTGACAACATCAGCAATGGAGCGAGTTCTGTCCTGCCGGCCTGGTTCATGATGCTACCGGTTCTGGTTCTTTGGCTCTTTCATGATGAATAACGATGCTTACCTTCATTTTCTTCCTCTGTTAGCTCCTCTGGACCAGCCAGTGGGAGCAGGAGGAAGGGCAGGATGTCCACGGCCTCACTCAACAGCTGCTCATGACGGACTGGAAGAGTGAAGAGAGCTCCTAATATTATCCTGGTTTCTGGAGATTTATTCCTAAACAAGACTTAAATCATTTAGCTCAAGCGATAAAGTTTAGATTTAAAGTACAAGTGGGCATTTTTCCCAGCGGCAGCTCACCGTGGTCGAAGCAACAGTTCCGCAGGGTACCGACGACCCCCCCTCTCCTCACAGCGGACGCCTCGTACTGAGTGAAGGGCAACAACTTCTGCAACAGGCACCTGCAACACAGGACGTTTCTGCTGGGAATTTCACGTTCTCCGAGAAACGGCAGCTTCTGAGTGACCGCAGCTATTGACGCGATTAACAACAGGCCAGAAACACAAGTTCACACAGCGCTGAAAGGTTTCCTCTGTAAATCCCAATATTAGCTGTTCCCAAACGGCACTGGCATTGATGGTCACCTGTCCTGTGACAACAGTTCCTTCCTGGCCTCCGGAAGCTGCGTCAGGTTGGACAGCAGAGGGCCGAGGTAGTGCAGCTTTGCCTGCTTGTTGTAACCTTCATTGCAGAAAATCTCCACCAGTTTAGGGAGACCTACACCATCCTGGAGGACCTGCGGGAATACAAAATAATCTCCTAAAGAGTCTTTCACCTTCTATGGAGACAGAGATCCTTTGACCTTTGACTTCTCTTCCACCCCCTCCACATGATCCCATCCCATCCATCCCTCAGCAAAGGGGTAAACACCACCAAATTGACCTCTGCCCTTACAGAGAATTGCCTTTCATTTTACATTTCATCCATACTACTGCGTATTTCTGCAGTTGATGGACTCTTTTTCCAGGTTGCCTGTATTCATTCTCCAGCAGGTGTCGCTATTACGCTGCTACCCAACGCTGTCAACACAGGGAACGCAGCCCCCACTCTCCCACTCCCACTAACTCTTTTCACCTTGAACACAGTCTCGCAAGTCTTCTCTTCGCGGGCCAGGTTGGACAGGATGGTGCTGATCTGATCCGAGAGCATGAAATCGGGATCCACAAGCCTTTGAAACAGCAGCGGCAGAACATCAACGTCCTTCACCAAAACCTAGAGGGCGGACAAAGAAATGAGCCTGGATCAGAACCATCTTAACTGGAACTTTTAATCGATATGGCCGTGCTGCTCCGTTCACAGGTGTCTCCCAGTCTGTCCCAGCTTCAAATACCCGTCCACACACCGGATGTGTCCAACTGTGTTTCCTCCTCTCTCCGAGCCTGTTGTTATTGTTGTTCACTATCGCGTTTGTACGTCGCCGCTCACCTGGTGCAGGGCCTTGTCGGCCGACAGGTTGACGAAGGTGTGATAGCAGTCCTTGGCTACAGCGACGGAGCGGTCGGAGGTCAGAGCGAACAGGGCGGCGAGTAAGTCAGGTTTCGAGGCGAGAACCTGGCATCCGTCCCTGAAAACATGGACACGTTGGAAACTGGGATATCATCGAATGTGGCTTATATATGTCAAAAGTAGCCTGTCGACTAGCGTGATTATCAGTGGGGGTCACATTTAGGTGCACCTTACACACTGGAAATCTCCTGCCAGAGTGAAATCAAATCAATACTCGGATCGTTCACCTTATATCAGCCGTCGACCTTTTACCTGTTTCCAGATAGTCCCAGGAGGAACCCCGTGGCCTGACCTTTGACATCAGGCCGTGCACCGTGGGTGAGGAAGGAAAGCAACTCTGTCGTCTCTTTTTCACTCAGCAGCATCTGTGCCTGATATACGGAGATAAGAGAGTTTATGCGAGATTACACAAGGGTGCTGCCTTCAATTCAGAAGCGATGGTGTGATGGAAAATACACGTGGAAAATTCAGTCAAACAGAAAGTGACTCACACGACAAACAGGAAAAAGTTTCAGTGATACGACGGTTACTTCTAGTTCCAATTTCTGTCCAAATTCTGCTACCAGGACTTGCAGTGGGGCCAGAATACAGACCTACCTCAGGAGCATTTAGTGGCATGAGAAAGCAGCTTTTCCCCCCGGTTTGTTCTGCAACTGGAACTTAAAGTTGAAGCTCTTAAGCCGCCCAGGCGGGTCCTCTAGAGACCGAGACACTCGTGCAGCATAACATTATAGCCAGTGGCAGGTGATGTGAGCACCATCATCATCATCATGGCCCAACTCTGCACACACATCTGGTGTCCGTGCGTAACGCCAGGGGCATTTGTGTCGCTGACCTGAGGGGCACATGGCACCAAGATGCACTACAGAAGGCAGATGGTGTAATGGGCTGGGCAGTGTTCTGCAGGAACCTTGGGTTGTCCATAAGAATGCTCCTTTGACATGTGCCACCAACCTGAGCACAGACCCACACCCTCTCATGGAAATGAGGCTCCCTGACTTTACGGCTCTAATGACGAGGCCAGATGTGCCCCAACGGGTCGGGGGCGGTTTGGGCAGTAAAAGCGGGGCAACACGATCTGGATCTGGTGGTCATCGATTTAAGGGGACGGCGGGTGGCACAAGCGCAGCGCACGTACTCGATCCACGCCGCTATCGTTGTGTTGGTGTAAACCACGTGGCACATTAACGGTGATTCTAAAACCACAGAATAATACTCTACTATAACTTACTGTTACCTGTGAAGAGCAACTATCCATAGGTACAACGGTAGTGGTGCGGGAAGCATACGAGCTCGTGCCGTCGGGTTCTGCGCCGGTTGTTGACGTCATCGAATATTGTCCGCCTCACATTGATGACGTGGCATATCGCTGTTTTTAGTGGACGCCGCTTCAGACACACACAGACAGGCAGGCAATCTGGTCTGGGGATGGAGCTACATTTCCTCATCAGCTGCCAACTCCACCAAGACTTCAGAGACACCGAAGAAAGAAGAAGAAAGCTGAAGGAGAGACAGAAATGAGGGATCCGCCACCCTGGGGTGGACAGAGGAGCCGTAGCTGCCACATGTAAACAGAACATCAACATTCATAATATAGATGGTGTTCTGCAGCGTTTGTCCGTCGGTCTCACACATCTGAGAGGCATCTGTCAGGACCGGGGAGGTCACAACATCCCCAGACAACAGACCGGATCAGGTGGAGTCTGACTCCCCTGGTTGTAGTCTTAAATGCCATGGCAACAATGTCATGACTCGCTGGTGAGGATCAGTTAAAGAAAGTGAAATACAAATTTTAAATAAAACTGTAAATGTAAAGACGCAGCCGTAACCATCACAATTTGCACACAAACGCGGCAGTCAATGTTGCTATTTTCAATAGCATGTCAGACATGAAAGAACCAAGGCTGGGGTTTAAAATTTGATGTTGACGTCCACACGTGTTTCTCATCCCTCCCAGCAGGCGGCGCCACCGCTGCCGGAAGATTAAAGGGTAGAAGAAGAGATTTTACCCAAAAGCCTCAAGTCTGAGCCCTAAATTGGACCTTTACACATTAAAAATGTCATTCCATCTTTAAAAAAAACCGCACCACACAATTTCACCATATTAACAATAAAAAAATATATAATTAATATATAGAAATATATTTATAGATTTTCTATATTGGATTCTGCGATGTTTTGATTTATTTTTTATTTGTCTTTGGCTGCAGGTACCAAAAAAAATACATTTAACTGTACATTAACTAATTGTCTTTTATAGGATTCAGACACAATTAAAACTGTACTCTAAAGAGTGTTGCTGATCATTTAATGCTGTCCAAATGCACTGGATGAGCATAAACTACAATTCTGCTTCCATACCTTACAAAACTTGTCAAACATCATCCGATTCACTCAAACAATGTGCAGATAGAAAAGAAGAAAAAGAAAAAGTTCTCCAAAACATATAACTCTGCCTGTAATGATTTAAGATGAATGCATCACCACATAAATATGTTTGTAGAGTTTCAGTCACTTGTCAGCGAAGGTTTTTAATAATAAAATTAACAATAATAACGCTGATTGTTATTATCATTGTTATTGTCTTTTGGGTATTAATACTGAATTCTCTGGTGATACATGTGGTGTTTGATTCAAAGAGAAAATCTCAGCATGGTGTTCAAATGTCCCAGACCAAGCAGGGACCACATGGATGCCAGCGGCAGCTCAGTCCCGGTGGGTTTTTTAACTTCTTCCTCCTCACTCGGCCTTGTCTTTCTTGGGTGTGAAAGGCAGTTTTCCCGCCACTGTAGAACCAACTGTTGAGACGCCTCCAGCCACGGCAGACACTCCGTCCTTCATGAGTCCCACCCCCATGGAGGGCACCGCGGTCACGGCTGACTTGGTGATCTCCAGACTTCTGCTGCCCACCCAGGCCACCCCACCCACCGCTGCACCCACCACACCCTTGGTGACATTGAAGAGGCCTCCAGTAACCCTCCACATCATGTTGGAAGGTGCCACGTGGTCCTTACCAGAAACTGAGGACACAGAAAGATGAATGAAGAGAGTCTGTAGGTTGACTTGCATTTAGGAAATGGCTGATGGAGGCAGGACTTACCCTGCGTGGACTGGCTGTTTGGGACTTCCGGCTCATCCGAGGCCAAACTGGTCCAAGGCTGGGACTCCACGTTAGCCTGGTTCACATTCTTGAAACATTTGAAGACACCGTTAACCCAGAACTCGCACAATATACACACCCAGCACTTAAAAACCGCAGGCTGCCTCCTACGCATTCGCAGGACATTTAACCCGGTTCGTGCAACGCGTGGAGGGGTGTTAGATTCGGTGACGAGCCCCGCAGTTGGACTCTAGGTGTGGAGAAGACGGACAACTCGAATACCTACACTGACAGAGTCTTTTGGACATTGTGAGCAGCATCTCGAGGTTTGTCATCATCGGGCGGAATCTGCACAGACTGAAATGAGATTCTGCAACCATACCTAGCTGCACAGCCTGGAACTGAACTCTGTCCCCCGACGTGACAATGCTGCAGGGATTCTCAGGCTACCTCTGGAATTTGGAAGTAGAGACGATTAGAGGGCCCACCAGCAGCCCTGAGCATAACCTCACTGGGCACCTGGGATGGCTGTTCATTTCAGAGTGACCAACACAACCACGGTGACTGACTTGAGACAAATCTTGGGATGCCATCCCATAAAAGTGCGTGATCAGACACAGCATAAGGAGAAGGTGATCACCGAACACTATTAAATTGCCAGCATGTCCTTTTTTCTTCAGACTTACATCGTCCAGCACGGGTCTGTTTTAATGGGTGCAACTCTGCTTCTAATTTGACAAATGCATCTTTCATCCAAATGCAGCACCATTTAAAGGAGAAATAAAGATGTTTTCCAATCGTATAAGATGGGTGGAAAAAATCGACCAAACTCAAATGCATTTAACGCGTGTTACGTTTTCATATTATGTGACAATTATCACGAACTAAGACAGGAAAGAAGTTTCTTACCTTCACCATTTTGGGGGCTCCTCTCACAAAAACACTTGGCACTGATGAAGTTCAGAGTTGAGCTTCTGCTTCGGGATGCAACCAGACCTAAAAACAAGGACTTTTCCACCTGAGTATTCCTCTATGTGGATCCTTCTGAATGCCGCTTTGCCCCTTTTCGCATAAATCTGTCCCCTTCCAACTACTTCGACTTTTTTCCTCTATCGTGCACGCGTGTGCGCACACACATAGAATCACCATTGACAGACCAACGTAGCTCACTTTTGTGTCGTGGTTGTGCCGACGTGGCGCCCCCGCCCCCCCACCATCCACACGGGCACGCAAGCCCGTCCGTGCGCGCATATGTATAACCGCAACAAAAAGACCTTCACAATAAAACAATAATCAGAGCATGAGAGGTGGGTATTTTGCGGTAAAGAGACGGACTATAAAGCCAACAGTATTGACTCCAGTGTCCCGCTGCGTATTTTTGCTCTTTTTACATCCCATCAATAAGACTAAAACGTATTCTTGTGTAGTTTTGCCACTGCAAAACAAATTATTCCCTTAAAAAACAACGTGTGGTGTGATTCGTCAAGCGACAATGTCTCAAGTTCAGACCGATGAGCTGAACAATAACTGCAAAAGCTGAATTCTGTGTCCGTCACAACAGATGCAATTGGCCAGGGTTCCGTTTTAGACCTGATAAAACTGAAAATTACATGGCACGGAAAGGTTAATAAAATAATTCAACAGGCAGGAAACAGTATCTTGTCGCATTAACTTAAAAAAAGAACTTCGTGTATGTAAACATATGGGTTTTCGTAACTATCGACAAGCTGAACCCGTTTCTGCGCAGATGGGATTCGCCTTTCAGTGTCTTGTTCGCTGTGCAACGTCGCGCCAGAGACTTACGGGGGCGCTGTGGCGTTAAACGGACCTTCTCCGTAGACCCATAGACGTAGAAGAAGAGCGTAGACCACGTGACGTCTATGGTCGCGTCTGCGTGTGTTTACCTTCCGGGTTGGAGAAGCACAGATTTCTCATGGAGCTGCAGCTCATTAACATTAACAACAGTTAATTTAAAGGACATTTCATGGAGTAACACTAAATATTAACATTAACAACAGTTGTTAATGAGCTCCAGCTCCAGAAAAAGAGGCGCCGGTGGTCCTTCCGTCAGCTGAATCGCTTTCTGGCGCTTCTGGAATTTGTGTGGAAATCCTCGACGGGAGGCATGTTAACACCCGAGGCTCCCACTCCATGGAGCTGACGGCCACCTGAGATGCTGGGGCACATTTCCCAACGCAGAGCAGAATCCTCACCGGGTGGTGGGTGACACTGCCTTCCTATCACACATGAACCCTTCAGAGAAATTCAGACTGGGATTTTTCCAGATGGCACAAGTAGATGTGGCGCTGCAGGTCAACATTGCATCCTGCCATTAATATGGTCACATTTCAATCTTGTTCATTGTAAATAAACAGTCATGTTGTCACAAATCATGTAGTTTTATTTTGCAAAGTCACTGAAATGTGCATGTTAAGTTTAAGCATCGCAAACACAAAGGTGCTTAGCAGTGAAGTGCAAATCAATACAAACGGGGACACACACAAAATATATTTTGACTATGATATAAAAGGTTATCTAAAATACCATTTCTAAAAGATATTTAAAAATACAATAAAAACTATTCACAGTCTATTTATGAAGTGCTCATAAGGACAGTGGAAAGCACTGATGGAAATGGCCTATGATGCAGTGGATTCAGAGCTTTCGACGATACTTGTAGACTGTGCTGTAAAGCTTAAACATCAAGTCGTCCCGCCTGTCCTCGGGCACCTTTCTCAGCATGTCTGCCAGAGTCAGCCCAAAACGTGTATACTCGTCAAATTCAGGCACCGTTCTTGTGAGCTCCAGCCTACGCTCCTCCAGCTGGTTGATCTGCCCAACAACCCACTCATCCCGCTCCTTTTTCCTTCTCTTTCCTGGATGGGCCACAGGAGACTGTGGTGGGAAAGGTACCATGTCTGCAGCAGATAATGCAGGTGTATGTGGCGTGCTGCAGATGGGGAGCGGGGAAGATTCTGGCGCTGAGCCTGACCCCAGAGAGGATGTCGAGGAGTGCTCTGGCGATGAATCGGATGACGTGCTCGTTGTGAGTGTGGACGAACTGGAGGGTTGTGTGGTGGACACCGGCAGCTCTGGCTGTGACTGTGTCTCCGTGGGTGAAGTGCTCTGTGGCACAGAGAGAACAGAGGGGTTTAAGGACATTTCAACACAATAAATATGGCATCCATTCATGACACCACTGCCTGAAAAATTAACATTGTATATTGTGTATCTCTCCTGTATTGTTATTGTATTAATAAAGTATTCTGGGTGTAGATCCACATTACTTTTTCCAAAGAAGGGGCAGTATTTTGGGTTTAAGTCCTTTATCTCAACTACAGTCAGTCTATTAAAAGCAGTAAAGACAGTTGCTGCATCGATGTAACACTTTGAGATCGGGATGTTCTGCTATGTGACCGAGTGATATGCTGGGTTTGATCAGAACGCTGGAACACCAGGCTGAAAATGTTCCTGCCAAAGACAAACTAAAGGCACACAGAAATGGACACTTTGGTGCAACAACATCATTCTCATCCATAGTGCAATAATTTTAACGTAGCCATATTTTCTGTGTGTTAATCTTTCTATGTGGAATTTTTGAATTTCCCTGAGGGAGTCATCCCAAAGGGATCAATAAAGTGAAGTTGAACTTGAAACTCACCTTGGCGTCACACCTGGACGCCATGTCCCGATGCCTTATATGAGGAGCCAGCCAAGATAGAATTATCACCAACGCGGGTGTTTTCTTACTGCCTGCGCGGCCGCTGGCTGGCACCATCTTCCTCTGCAGACGCACATATTTGTCCCGGAGGTTTTTCCACTTTTTGGCGGCTTCCTCCGCACTCTGCAGGCCAGTTCTTTCAGAGATCTCTTTCCACGAGTTAGTTGCCAGCTTGTTGTCCTTATAGTGCTTCGAGGAGGAGTCGTACAGGTTTGGATACCTTCGCACCGCCTCTGCCAGCCGTTCTTCGACTTCACCCAGCATTTTCTCCACAGAATCTTTGAATCTACCTCCGGTGGTGATTCTTTTAAAAATGGCGCTCTTCTTCTCTTGTTCTTCGACCTGCACCTGGTGGCGTTCAGCAACAGGTGCAGTACCGCCCCCTTCCGCTCTGGAGGACGAGCCTGAAAATAGTCCACAACCACAACGCACACCTACGGTGTATACACCATTCCTAACCTACCCTGTATCCCATTAAAACTATCCACGTCACTTTAATACAATCCTGATTCGCGCGTTCTCACTCATTTCCGTGAGTGCTTTTAAATTAAATGGTGCTGGTCCGGTAGCGCAGCAGGAAGTAAAGTGTTAGAAGCGCAAACAGGAAATGATGTAATTGTCGCGCCAATCGGGGCTGCAGCCCCGCTGTGCGCAGGTGGAAATTACGTAAATCGGGTCCGCTATATTTAAAATAACCTTTTTAAAATACTTATAAACGACTACGATGATTGTGGTGTAAAAGCTAATCATTTTGTGTTTTAATGCTGTCATAAAAGTAAAATGGCTAAATATTTACTACTAAAAGTCAGTATTTGATAGTCAACACAGAAATCTAGTTAGGAAATAGAGAAAATACGGAAAAGGTTAGAATAGAATTTTTTCTTAAATGTAATTTTAAAGGTGAAGAATGTGCAGTGAGACTTCACAAACACGTACTACTATGTTGGAAACCCCTGTATACATACAATTTTACCCCACATCAAATATATGCTCAGCAGTGACAAACCTCTCTACTGTATTTGGGATATTGGATAGAAATATCTGGTTAATAGCCCATCTTATTAAAAGGTTATCCTGCAAAAGCTTATCTTAATAAGCTTCTGAAATATGGAATCATATGCCCATTTGAAATTGTGCATATAGTAGGCAGATGGTTTCATATTTCAGAAGCTTATTAACAGAAGCTTTTGCCTCTTAATCATGTATAATTATCTACCAAAACTACACTTGATCACCATTTTTGGCAGGAGGAAATTCAAATGTGATTATCTATAACAATCTAATCAACAATCTAATATACTATTTCCAGCACAACCAACTCCACAAGCTGTTTTCTTGTCAGACATTATAAATGGAGATATGGAAAGTTAATTTATTAGTAAGGCCCAAAACAAAAGAAGACCATGACCACAATAACTGCATCTTCTGTGACACTGATACAGGCTACTGTACTGGTCCCTGATCTTTTTTAGTTTGTGTACTGACATGGGAGACCTTGCAGGACTGGTTGTCAACCCAAATTCAAATATTTACTCCTCTCTCTAGGGACAATATTGAGTTTGGCATTAATATGGATGACAGAGTGACTGGCAAAACTTTTCATCCACACCTGCAAATGGAGGAAGAGAAAAGTCATTTTGTCTGAGTTTAGGAGGCAACTCATTGAAATAATGGGAAAAGGTGTGCATTATCCATCCTTTCAGCTATGAAGATGGATTTCTAAATGTATTTTATATAGCTTACTTTTGTTTTAAAAAAAAAACAAAAAAAAACAAACTGCTCAATACAAAGTTCAACAAAAAAGTTAGTTTTTGGTGTAATGTGGGGCCCCTCTCTGTGGAGGTCACAAAGGGCCCACAGAGGACATATTCCCTGCCACTGCAGATGCCCAAGTATAAATGGGTGTTTAAACACAGGTGGACCATCTACCTGGAACCTCTGTGGGTCCCGATTCCAGGATTTAAAGAGACAAGATCATTAAAGCTGAGTGCTACTGCACTCCACCATACAGCCAGTAGGGGAAACAACTACACAAAGTTCAACCGTCAGGTTGGGGAATGTTTTAAATGTTATTTTTTAAAGGAGGTGACACCTTTGGATTTTTTGCACCTGCCAATGATGCTGTTTGGAAACTCTGGTGTTTCACCTGTGTGATTTAGTGTGTGTGTTCGTGTATGCATGTGTGTGTCTGTAGTAATTATATGTAATCAATTAAAATTTACTAACTGAATAGAGTGTGTAAATTACTATATGTAGATTATTCTCATGTGGAGTGTGTTTATTTTAGAAAGAAAGAAAGAAAGAAAAAGGCAAGCAGAAATAGATAAACCAGTTTCACTTGATTTCTTTGGCTCTGGCTCAAAAAACTAAAGTTGAGATAGTGCTTTGACATGTGAATCTGAGTCATTTTACTGAGCAGGTAGCATCTTATAATTAGTGTGAATGTAGTAGTATAAATAGTGTAAGTGCAAAATTAAAACATGGAGATGGCAGAAGAAAATGGAGGATTAGAGTTTGAAAGGCTTCTTCTGTTTTTCAGATTATTAGGAAAGTCTATATATCATGTATGAATGTTTTCTACAGTCTAAAAATACACTATCTATCTACCTGAAAATTTACTAATGAATGAAAAACAAGAAGTAAACCCAAACACTAACATCATCTATAGTGCACGATTAAATCAGCCAGGACTTTGTGGAGTACATTTTCATAGGTACAGATTGATCAAATAATCTAGATGACTTGTGACATTTGTCATTTATCACTCAAATTAATGTCCTCCTTTGACATTTAATACATATTCTAAAACACTAACAATAATAAACACTAGGCAATAAATGACACGAGCATGCGCCTGTTTGGCTGTCATTGCACGCACCGACCAGCAGGTGACAGCAACGCCGCTCGAAGCTGGTCGCTGCCCGCTAGAACTCGGAAGAGAAGAAGAAAGGCCGGCCATCGAAGCTCGGCGCCAGTCTTTTGCAGTCGAAGTTGCAGAATTTAGAAGAACATTTTAGTAACAAATCAACTGGTTCGGGACATTTGGGTCCCAGTGGTGTAGTCATGAACCTCGAATTACTAGGTAATTAACAATACTATGTCCCTACTATTTATATGAAGTGCCATTTATGTGTTGATGGTAACGTGTTGTTAGCATTGTATATTAGCCTACGTTGTCAACGGATGAACAAGTTACATTTATTTTATGAAAAGTACGGTAATATATTCGGTTAAACAGCTCCTCTTAAATTGTTTTGCGGGACCTTTTGTGATTTATTGAAACGTCGGTTAAACATGGAAGCTATTTATCTAAAACCTCCAAACAATCTTTCATATTCGGTTTGAATTTAGTTACAGTATATTTATCTAGTAGAAAACGCTTGGTCAGCCACTCCAAGCACTTTTTTCTGATTTTTGTGAACAAATGCTGCTATTAAGACACCGCAAAGTGATTTTGATAGACAATAACAGCACTTACAGCTGCTGTCTTTAGGGTTCGACGTCAAATTTAGTTTCACCAAAGCGTTTCTGATAAAAAGCTTCGGAAACCCAGAATTAAACTCTATAAACACATTAAAAGGTTTGTGCATGACAAGATGTGGGAACGGATTTTATACTAGTGTGGTTATTGTGTTATATCGTTTGGGAATACGGGTCTACTCGCCACTTGTAGCAACTTCCACAGGGATTTTTGATTGCCATGGCAACCACTCACCTTCATAGAATCACACAGACTTTAAAAATCCACCACTAGCTGAAGCAAATTTCTCTAGTAGCATCAAAGTAGTCTTATAATTATTGATGCCCTTTGCTTTGTTCTCCCTCCCAGAGTCATTCGGGCAAAACTACCCAGAGGTAAGTGCCCGGCGTTACTAAAAAGTCCAAATCACGTGCACTTTTCAGTGTTTCATTGCGTGCGTGTGTGTACTGCGTGTGTTGCTAGGAGGCAGATGGCACCCTGGATTGCATTAGCATGGCCCTCACCTGTACATTTAACCGCTGGGGCACGCTGCTGGCGGTGGGCTGCAACGACGGCCGTATCGTCATCTGGGATTTCCTGACGCGCGGCATCGCCAAAATTATCAGTGCACACATTCACCCAGTGTGCTCGTTATGGTGAGACATGCTATTCTAGACAGTGTTCACACCTCTGCGTTTGCACTTATGTCATCTTTTTTATAAGAAACTTGGTCCAGTCCCCACTTGAACGTTCCATTGCTGATTATTGATTCATTTTCTGGGTGTTTAGCTGGAGTCGAGATGGCCACAAGCTCGTGAGCGCTTCCACAGACAACATTGTCTCGCAGTGGGATGTCCTCACTGGAGACTGTGACCAGAGGTTCCGCTTCCCCTCCCCCATCCTGAAACTGCAGTGCCACCCCAGAGACATGTGAGTAGTTCACGGGCGCCTGCCGTGTATGGAGTCTGCCGGGCTGTCACGCCTAGCGGCCGGTGCGGTCACATCGTGGATTCGTGCCAAACCGATCGGTGAAAGTCAGCAATAATTGATTGCATTAACAAGCAATTATCTCCGTCTCTGTTTTAGGGACAAGGTCCTGGTGTGTCCCATGAAGTCAGCCCCGGTCTTGCTTACTTTGTCGGATTGCAAACACGTTGTGCTGCCCGTGGATGACGATTCAGACCTGAACGTGGTGGCAGCTTTTGACAGGCGGGGGGAGTACATCTACACTGGCAACGCCAAAGGAAAGGTCAGTCGGTCAGTTGGTCCTTTGGCCATACGCAGGGCTTCTCTCTGAGATGTGGCTCTAAAATGTGCCTTTGACGCTTCTTTAATTGTCCAAACAAAAAAAAGGTTGAATGTTAAATATTAAATATAGTTATAGGTAGGACTTATTCCTTTCCACTCCGAATCCCAGCCTATTGTTGTGTCTTACAACCCGCGCTCTATTTTCCTTTCTGATTCTCCGTTGCAGATCTTGGTGCTGAGCACAAACACCCAGGAGCTGGTGGCCTCCTTCAGAGTGACCACCGGCACCAGCAACACTACTGCCATCAAGTCAATTGAATTTGCCCGAAAAGGCAGGTGAGAACCGAGAGGCCACCTTCCTTCAGTCTCCATCGTCTCCACTAAAATCCGATCCACTCTTAGCTGCGATTCCGCTTTAACCCCTCCCGACTTTGTGTCCTGCGCAGTTGTTTCCTCATAAACACAGCGGACCGCATCATCAGAGTGTACGACGGCAGGGAGATACTGACCTGTGGTCGGGACGGTGAACCCGAACCCATGCAGAAGCTGCAGGACCTCGTAAACAGGTCAGCCTTTTGAACGCTCGCAGTCCCGGAATGATGGATTAGTCCCCCCTTTGCGTGTCTGCCCGTGTCTTCCGACCTCCTCCCGCCTCTTGCTGGGAATGCTTATATTTTGAAATGCCTGTCATTGCATCCCTCTTTTGTTAGGACCCCCTGGAAGCGCTGTTGCTTTTCTGGTGACGGCGAATACATCGTGGCCGGTTCGGCCAGGCAGCACGCTCTCTACATTTGGGAGAAGAGCATCGGGAATCTGGTGAAGATCCTACATGGAACCAGAGGAGAACTCCTGCTGGATGTTGCTGTAATGCCAAGACATAGAGAACTAAGCAACATTTGATTTTTGAATTGATTCAAAGGTGCGGTTTTGTCTCCTCTAACCTTCCCTCAGTGGCATCCTGTCCGTCCAATCATTGCCTCCATCTCCAGTGGAGTTGTGTCCATCTGGGCCCAGAATCAAGTGGTGAGCTGACGTCAGCTGGCCGGTCAGATCGGTTCCTTTTTGACAGATATTTGGCTACTTGTCCATCCCTTGGGAGCCTTTTTTCTACATTGTTGTGACCAAGTGATGTTGAGTTTGTCTGTGCCCTTCATGTCCAGATCCTGGACACACAATCCATGTATGTTGGTAGGTTGAGTCTAAATATATAGTAACATCTGGCCAAAAGATCCAAAAAGAGTGAAACTTTGAGAGGAGCGATATTCGAGTCATTCTAGACATGTTTGTCCACGCTTGTAGAGGACAGAAATATTAGAAATTGGGTCTATTAATGTTTTTTGAAAGGGATTTTAGCCACAACACAACACGGTGGATATTATTCCGCATCGCATGCATTTGACTTGTGCTCCTGTCGCGTAAAGAGCTGGTGTTTTTCCCCAAGAGCCTCCTCATCGCCATCCTTTCAGCAAGCTTCCAGCTAAAGCGGATTATTTGTCTCCAGGAAAACTGGAGCGCTTTCGCTCCAGACTTCAAAGAGCTGGATGAAAACGTGGAGTACGAGGAGAGGGAATCGGAGTTCGACATCGAGGATGAAGACAAGAGTGAACCTGAGCAGACAGGTAGGAGTTCAGTTTGGTGTTTGTAATGTGTTTTTGAATTGAAATGATATTGCTCCACTATTTTTATTGGCTCTTCTCTGCTGGTGTGACTTTCTGAGACCCAAAGTTGTCCTGGTGTTGCAGGTGCCGATGCCGCAGAGGATGAAGAGGTTGATGTCACCACTGTTGACCCCATAGTTGCTTTTTGCAGCAGGTGATGATGAAATAAAAACGTATTAAGACCCCGAACCTCAGGCAGTAACGTCTGATTTCTCCCCCTGTAGTGACGAGGAGTTGGAGGACAATAAAGCTCTGCTGTACCTGCCCATTGCCCCCGAAGTGGAAGACCCAGAGGAAAACCCATTCGGGCCCCCGCCTGACGCCTCCGGCTTGACCGGAAACACAGAGGACGCGTCACCTAGTGGCGACAAAAAGCAGAGGCAGCCCTCTTCTGAGACGGGCCCAGCCAAGAAAAAGGCTCGCACCACCACCATTGAACTCAAGGGGGTGCCGAGTGACGGTGAGTTGCACGAGCCTCAGGCTGGAGACGGGGACACACTTTTCAGCACAGTGCAGGCAGTTTAATGGAAATGAGCTTGTGGAGAATCTCTGCCCGCCTAGCTTGATGCTACAATAAAATATTAGAGTCCGCAGTAGGTTCTGGGGTCTTTCCTATGTGGCAGTGCTATATTTCCCTTCCTTGACTCCAACTTTCAGGTCTAATTTCTTTTTCTAGAGTGCACGTGTGACAATCTTTACGTCTCTTTTTAAAAGCGTGCTGTTGTTTTCAGAGGTGCACCCCCTATTGGGCGTGAAAGGAGATGGGAAGTCCAAGAAGAAGACTGCGGGCCGGCCAAAAGGCTCTAAAGGTAAAGACAAAGACTTCCCCTTCCGGCCCAAACCCTACAAGGGTGAGCAGCCATCTTTGTCTGTGGAGACCCTCAGTGGCTCTGGCCTAGGAGGAGGAGGAGGGATGAAGGGCAGAGCAGAGGGGGGCCTGGCCACAGGTAAGTATGCCCCTGCTGCTGGGAGCTGTGCTGACACTGGCTGTCTCCGAGGCAACCCCCCCACCCCCACCCCCACCCCCTCCTCCCTGTATTGCTTCCACTTCATGTGAACTCCCAACCTCGAGCTCCCTGCTAGAGGCCGTACTGCTGCGAAGCCACAGTCTGCTGCTCGCACCACCATCAATGCACAGGGAATATCTCGGCGGCTTCGGGTGAAGCGTCGAATCGATCAATCCTGAAAGGTCATGAATTCAAGTTGGCCTCAACAGATAAAGTTGGATAGAAAAAAGAACTCTAGATTTTCCATCTCTATTTCAGTATATGGAATACTGTGGGTCGAGTGGATGCATGATTGGCAGGTGTTTTTAATGCACCAGCTCATCTTGAACTATCTGTGCTTCCTTATTTTGGTTTCATAGGTTCTATTTCTGATAGTAATGCTTTCATATCTAATTAGCTGCCCGTGTAAAGTCATATTACTCTTCCAGACTGTGGCTTTCGTGCTCTGTTCTTTATTCACCCTCGTCAGATGCGCATGGGTATTTGCCAAATACAGACTGATGGTGCGGCTTAATTACTGGCTAGTTGACCCTAACTTCACCGCTTGGCCTCTGACCCTCTCGCTCCCGCTCCCACCTCTCTCCTTTGGACTTGTCCTGTGACCTGAGTGTGTGTGTCCTGTCCCTGCCTTTGTGTGTCAGAGGTTTTTGGTGGATAATTTGCTGTTAAGTAGAATTTTAACGACTTCCGAGCAGAGAGCGGTATCGAAAAGAACAAGCTGAAACTTGAAAAGAACACACGGGAACACACCTGTGCACGTATTTTAGCGCACTTTCTGTTGAATGCTGTCTCCTAAGTCTTAAAACGACTTAATCTCTTTCAACATTCGGAGAAAAGGCAGTCTTGAGGTGAGGTCGGACCTACGTTATCCTGATTTCATGGAGCTGACGGCGTTTAAAGGCTGATCCGACTTTGACGCGTCCGGAATGTTTTATTTCTCATTTTCGGGCTGTCTCGCTGTGCACAGCGTACTGAACAATGCTTGTGTTCCTCCGCAGGGAGCTTGGTCTCACATTCATATAAACAGCATGACATTGGAGGAATGGAATAACCCCCCCGCTTTGTACAGAAGAGCCACTGACAGGCTGAAAACAGACATGGCATGTCCTCCTGTACAAACTGTGAAGGATCCAACCGGTTCCTCTTTCAAGCCAATTACAGCTCATCGGAGCGGACGGGGGGGGGGGGCACCGGAGCCTACGTAGAGCTAGACGGAGCCAGCAGTCCACGATACGAACGACACGCCCTCTGATTCATCTGTTATACAATCTTTTTGGCTATTGTGAGTGTTTTTGTGTGTCCTGTCCTTTTTATACATATTAAAGCATTTTGATGTAGAAATAACTTGTCACTGCTTCTGATTCGGACCAGTAGAGTTTACATTTATATACACCATAAAAATGTACGGTAAATGTAGACCTTTCTAAAAAGACCGGATTGGACCCATTACCACCATCTGCAGAAGAACACAAAAGAAACTTGTTGGGGGCTAAAACTAACTCCTTGCTAGTAGGATCTGTACATACGTTTAAGTCAAACATGTCCAAGGCCACAGTCTGGCCGGGTTTTCTCTCCTACCAGGCTGAACATGCTTTAAGGGGGATAAATAAGCCTGGCTGGGTTGTGGCCCTTGAGGACTTGTTTGGACAGACCTGGTTTGAGTGCAGCAAGACAATCCATGATTAGCATTGTCCACAACCCTTTTGACACTTTCAGATGTTTAATCACGGAATACCAGACTGCATCTTGAGCTCATCTATAGTAAAGGCAGCAATTTTAAGTTCAGTTTGCTACGCGTCACTTCTCTATCTTCTGCTACAGACCTATCTCCACCCCACTTTCCCTCCTTCCAAAATTATTGGAACTATGTACGGTACTTCAAAGGTAATTGCCAGCAGCTCTACCTGTTCTTTGTATCACAGTTGTGCCTCTATGTCTCCTCCCATCTCTTCAACACCCCCCCCACCCCACATACACACCCTGTCTTTGCTACCTTTCTTATTGAACCACAGTATTGTCTCCAGTAATAATATCTTATTGTCCTATTTCTGTCTCTCACTGCCTCCATGAATTCCTCGTTCTGCCCCGGCTTTAATGTACTTTCTCCAAATTTGCCTCCAGTTTTTGGAACAGCTGAGATGCCTTTTATTTTACAGCCAAGCATCGCTACACTTATATTGGTCTTGCTCCAGTTTTGGTCCATTTCATCTGGTTTCAAAGCCCAGAACAGACTCTTTTCCCGTACTCACATCAATTACTGCGTCCCTGCCCAAACATAAACATTTAAACATAGTAGATTTTTCCTCAAGTACAGATTTTCTGGCCTTTATGTCCCGTCCGGTCACTTCCCCATAATGGACCGCACCCGTTAAAAATCACCATAAACACGAGGGTAATGTATGTGTGTAGCAGTATTTGGCAAACCTAATCTCAGTATCCGATACAGAAATATGAAATTCGCTGTTACACGAATGTTATTTTGTTATTTCCCGTTTCCCCCGATTTTCAGACTTTAAATAACTGACGTCTCAGAGATGGGGACCTTTATTTTGAAGTGCCCACCGGAAGCCCGGATCGGGAGGCTCGCTCGTTCATTGGCCGGGGGCGGAGCACCGAGCAGGAACTGCCGGTAACACCCTTCCCCGAAGCTCCGGTCCGACTCGGAGTAGTTGGGTCGAGACGTTCTATTGATACTTTTACCCGCGAAGAGAAGGCGCAGTTGTTGCCATCGGTGTGATGCAGCTGGATAAAATGGACGAGAATGACTGGGTTTACCACGGAGAGGGGAACAAGAACCTGGTTGTCGCACATGTAAAGGTGACTCGGCAGTGCTAACACCAAGCTAAATCTACGCTGGCTAACGCACATCACTCACATTTTAACTGATTCACCTCGGCGTTTTCCCCCGATAGGAGGGTCGGTCGACTTGTCTGGAGAATGTTTCTGCGGTCGGAGGAGGAAATGCCGCGTTCATTAAGCGTTCGTGTCGCCCGTTTTCGATAACTTATCCCACTTTCGTATGGGAGCATATGATGCGCTAAATATCGGACAGCGAGGCTTGAAGCGAGTCCAAACCTGCGGTCAGCGCCCGTGTTGTTGTGTTGCACTATTAAAGGGTTTTCAGAATCTTTTAAGTCAACTCTGAAGCGGACTGCAGTCCAAAAACACGCATATCTTAATGAGACAGACAGGACATGAACGACATATTCGTCCCTACATGTCAACATTGCATCGTCTCTCAGGAAGTGTGCAGTTATGTAAAAGCTACCAAATCTACACATGCATATTAAATTCAAATGCACAGCATTTTGGAATAAATGTGCTTTGGGACTTCGGGGGGCGCCAGAAACTTCTGGATAAAGCTTATTGCTACATAAACTGTGGTAATGACATGTCGGTTCTGCAACGTGCTGAGCCTTAGATTCCAGTCTGGGGCCGGTCCGAACATGCAGACAGAACCCGTGTGCTCCTCACAATCTCTGTGAAATGTGTTGAGACCACAGCAGGAGGACAGAGTAGATGAATGTGATTCCCACCAGTTGCATGTTCAAGCTGAGTGCAGACACAGATGAGCCTGCTCGTCTATTAATGTTTCTTCTTTGTTCATTTGAGTGTCATGGAGAAACACGCCGTACTGACAGATGGTTCTACAGAAATGACATCTGACGTCTGTCCGTAGCCTCGGACCTTTTGGTTAGGTGTGCTTCGCTGACCCTGACTGATGCGTCTGCTTTTGCAGCTCTCCAGAGTTTTGCGGCTACTCAAATATCCAGCGGAGGACTCGGAAAATCCCCCACAGGTAAATAAAGGAATATTCTCTGTCTGGAACTGGGATTGGATGATTGGATGTCTACTTGTAACAATGACAGTGAAAAGCTTCTCATTCTAAGGCAGCGGACTCACACTTAACGACGATAGTAATAACAATAGTAATAATAAGACGATACTTGACCACAACTGGACCGACTGGCGCTCTCCCTATCTGACCCAGACACCCAGATAAAATCGTTCTGGCCCAGCATGGAGAGCCCTTAACCGGAGCATTGCTCCACAACCCGTAAGAACCTGGAACAAAAACCGTAGAAGAAGGGAGAGCATGATTCTTACCTGTGTAATAATTATACAATAAGCTGTCCTGTTGTGCATCTCCCTGTTGTTGTTGGCGCTGCTCCGCCACCTGACTCCCCTTGTTTATTATGTCAATGGGATGGAATCGTCCTAGCAACCCGCTGAAAATATACACATCGCCCCCTAGTGGCGAGGAGGACAGGCAGGCTCCCCTCATTCGATTTTCTCTGTTGCACGTAAACTGGAATGAGGAACCAGTTCCGAGGACGTTCCAAAGTCTAATTTTAGGAGTAGCCTGATTGACCTGTGCATGCGAACGTGCTGACAGAAGAACCGGATCTAAGGTGTTTACCTTCCTCCCCTTCTCTAGAGTGCAGAGCAGGCCTTCAGGCAGATCCAGAACATTGTGGACTTCAGCTCCAATGTCATGAGCATTCTGCTGGGAGAAAAGTTCGTCCACAGTGGGGTGAGTAGTTCATGATCGGCTGCAACCCTGTTCGGGAATCTGTCCCTTTCAGGTTGTACCGTGCTGAACTTTACTCTTTTCTTCCGTTCTTAACGATGGCTCTCGGTGGAATGTTAATAACACGTCGCTATGCAAAATTCCCGTCTCGCCATTCATAAAGAAATGCACGCGACCCCCGTGTGACGCCAGCAGGAGCGACGCCACGGCCCACTCTCCGTGCTGGCTCCAGCCAGCTTAGATCATTTAAATCAACCCCTCTCCAGTCGCTCCCGGTGTCCCCCAGGGCCCCGTCTTCTGACCCCTGCACTTCATCACGCACCTGCTCACATCCAACTCTAACCCTCGAGCAAGCCACACTTTCTCCTCCACCCCCTAAAGTCAAGTCAAAAACAGGTTCTGCCAGTCTCTCAAATAGTTTCTCCTTCGAGCATTCATGTTGGCAGTGTTGCCCCTATTGCCCCCTCCCGTTTGCCCTCAACCTCTCGGCCGATGTATTAGATTTGGGGTGCGAACATAATGGGAAAAACCCAAATCGGATATAAAACGGGCTAAAAACGTAGAACCTAATCTTCTTCTGCAGCTTCTAGAACGTCTGTGATGAATAATTGCTGGCAAGGTGGACAGAGATTGGAGAGGGAGACTTTCTAGGCTGACCAGGACAGCCCATAATAGTACGCGGTGAACTGCTGTAGTGATAAAAATAGACCCTAGATTGAAATCCACTGAACAACTTGGCGGTGATTTGTTAAAAAAAGAGAAGAGGACTGAGCAGAGTCCCACCCTGAGGATCTGGATCTCGTTCCAGACGTGGGAGTCAGAACCTGGGTGAATCCGGCAGGTCCAGGATCACCTCCTGGACCTCAGAGGTTTGAGAACTTAACACGATCCATGAGGAGCAGGACTTTAGACGTTTCCCGGCAAGGCCTTGAGCAGATGACATCACAACTGAGGGACGTAACAAACGTCTTTGTCACAAATCAGGATGTGGAACGTAAAACCCAAAGTTCTAGTTAGTTCTGCTTTAATAACCCGAACTCTGGATCCATTTACTCCAGCCTCGTCTCTCTCCTCCGGTTACCGATTACAACTCAAAGTGGTGGCGACCTAAAAAAGGACAGGAAATGGTCTCGTTTGGAACTGAGCGTTCCTTGATCCACCCGGTCCAGTACTTTTGTAGGTCTTTGAGAGTCTTGAAAGGTCTTGACAACATAATCAAAACCTGGAATGACACACGCTGGGTTCACCTGGAGGATGCTGGCCACCGTGTTGAGCGCCGTGGTTACCGTACAGAACCCTCAGGTAGGGATCGCCGACGCCAGCCCAGATGGAATTAACCCGGGTTCTCTTCTAATCCAGGAAGTCGTGAAACTGCCGCTGGAGTTTGTGCGCCAGCTGTCCATAAAAGTCCAGCATGAACGTCCAGGTAAAGGCGTCCTCACAACATTCCACACGCACACATGGAGATATGCCGTCCATCATCTATATTTATTCATCTATTATTTATATTCTTCTGCGTTGGTCCTCAGGGTGGCGCTGCGACAAGGTGATCGACATTTACAGCGGCTGTGCTCTGTCGCTGCCCAACCTGACGTACCCAGTCCTCCATCTGTCAACACACACTCCTCCACTGTGTGTTGAAATAAAGGTAGACACACACACACACACACACACACACACACACACACACACACACACACACACACACACACACACAGGCTTTGTGTGGCCATACGTGTGTGACTCACCTTCTGTTTTGGGCCTGTTGTGGTTTTTAGCCTAAATGGGGCTTCCTGCCATCTTCCAAACACGTCAGCAAGGACATCAAATCCAAAGTGTGCCGCTTCTGCATGTACCAACTGTACAAGGTGAGGAAACGCATCTATGAGGGCCGTCCAAATAAACAAATAAATAAACAAAGCAGATAATCTGACTAGAATTCAGTTTTGATCAGAGGGCTGCTGTGGATTCATTATCATAATGGATGTTGTTGCATCATTGTTTCTTTCATTTCATGTCAGGAGGCTCTCACACACACACACGCGCGCACACACACACGCGCACACACAATTAAAGCCCCTTTTGTGGTCTGTATCCTCTCTGAAGTTCATCGAGCTGCAGTAATTAGTAAAGCTGTGCTGAGTCCATCACAGACTGGATGTTAAATGAGTGCTCGATTGGCAGGAAACTCTTTTTTGGGGGGGGGGGGGGGGATACAAAGACTAAGTTAGAAATGGGCCTGACATAATTGTAATTGTTGGGATGTGAACCAGGTTTATTTATTTATTGCTTTTTTATTTGGGGCAGGGAGTTTTCATGAAGTGTCTTTGAGATTGACTCCTGTAAAACACACCCAGCGTTTAACTTTCCTGCCTTCATGTGTGTAGATTGTGTGTGTGTGTGTGTAGATTGCTGCTCTTCAGGTCTCCTCGATGTGATAAATATGTTTCCTTCATTATCATGATGAATCGATGAACCTCAGTCCCCCCATAAGCGTTAACGTTGGGGGCATCATAAAGGTTGTCATGACGATTCCGGTCCTGTTTCCAGGTAGCAACGGGGAAATGGAAAAAGCGTAGCCTGTACTGCCCCCTGGACCTGTTTTCAGGGTAAGATCCCCACTGTCAACACACGCCGCAGCAGAACTGAAGGTTGAACATAGAAAATGGAGTTGTGGGAGACAAAAAGGAAGCTGTCGGCGTAGCGACGCGCGGGTCGAACTGTATCGTCGGTGTCTTGCTCAACAGCTCTGACAGCCAGCTCATCTCCTTTCTGTGCGTCATGAAGTCGTCCATTGTTAGAATTTGGCAGCAAAGAAAGAAACAAGTTACCGCTCAATGAGGCCATAAATTGAAGGGAGGAGCTTGTTGCTAGAGCAAATGAGGGACGTGCAGGATGTGTACATTCAACATTTGACGCCGATCTCCAACGACATCCCTGTCAAGAAGGGAAACGTCGCCTTAGATCCCGTTGGTAGAAGCTGGGGAATGAAACGTAGCTGAAGGAAACGCCCGCGTTTTGCTGCGTGAAGCCAAAATTCCAGGCCGATTCTGGGAGTTTCCTTCACGCCGCCCGTTCAGATGCTCCAAATGACGGCTAACATCTTGTTTCTTCGATTTTTTTTTTCCAGCAACAAACAGCGGATGCACTTTGCAATCAGACAGCTTATAGAAGAACCTCAAAACAACCTCAAAATCTTTAAGGTGAGCCGGCCGACTGCACCCCAGCGCTCCCTAAAGCATGAATGAAGCCCATAATGCTTGATTGCGCTGCGCTTACTCTTCTTTTACAGCGTGTACAACAATACGGAGGGGCCAGGCTTTTGGGATGTCAGACACTAAACTAGTTCCACCTTGAATGTGAACATGAAAGAGGGATCGTGCGCTTGCACGAGCGCGCACGCCCTCACTGATGGGCGAACTGGTCTGTTCTGCTGGGGTTGCCAACAGCAACACTGCAGGAGGAATTTCTGACAAGCACGGGCTGCGTACCGCGGGTGACAACAACCTCTGCTCTTCCACCGGTGTTCGGGCTCCATATGAGCGCTCCAGGCGCTTTCTTGCTATGGAAAGCATCCACGGAGGAGGAATGCGTGCAGGAGTCGCCCCCTCACCGTCCGGGTTACAGTGTTAGTTCTTCAGATGACTCAAGGCGGAAGACTTGGCTCGGCCCCCTTAGTTGCGTTCTAATGGGGGAACCCGTGACCCTTGGGTGGGGCTCTTTTGCTTCCCAATCCCAGCTGCTTCGGAATCGGGGCTCATGGTCCAGAGGGACAGATGTTTTCGCTGCACGTTTGGCATCTTTAAATCACGCCGGGACTTTTCCAGCAGCTGGAAACGCTTCCGTCTGGTGTCCTGACTAAATATTGGTCCAGTTTGGTCACATCTAACAAGCAGAGCAAACTAATACCAGTTTATTCCTGCTTCCAAGCCTCTGTGGATTCTCCTGACCGTCCTCATGTGGTTATTCCCTTCTCCACTTCCTTGGGTCACTTCAGTGGCCGTTTCCCGAGGCGACAGCCGCCAGGACTGTTAATGAGCTTTAGCGCCACCCCGAGACAGACCAGGATTCACTTCTCCCCCTTCTGGCGACGCGTCGAGGATATAGTGTGTAACTGACAACATAGGAAGGCTTTTTTCTGGCGAGGTCGTTATGTTAATCCAGTTTCTGAGCCCGGGCTGAACGTTCTGCTCCTTTCTTCTCCCTTTCGTTGTTCTTGAGTTGTGCCTGTTTTTCCCAGTGTGTTTCTACTGGCACTAGCTTGACAGCTGCTCACACACTCCTCTGCAACAGCACTGCCAATTCCCCCTCCAGGACGTTTCCCTTCCTCTCCGTCCCCGCTGACGCTGCAGCTTCACCACAATGTTGTCAGCTAATGGCCAAAATGACAGCGTGCTCTGTCCAAGCCTAAAACATCACCTGTCAGCCACAACTCAGCATTTAGTTGAAGAATAGTTCTTAGTAGACTCACACATGCCCGAGCAGGTGGGAAACAACCCGTGTTTTTGTTCCAAGAGTGTTTCATTGAGCTCTCAGACGTGATCAGCAGTAGCAAAACGCCCGCAGGACGGCGGATCTAACACCAGGGGGCGCGCTAACACAGACAATCACACAGAGGCGAAGAAGAAGGTCACGCGCAGCCTCTCTCAACACTAAAAACCTCCTGCTTTAACCATCAAAAGGCCGCTTTGTCAGACAAAAGCTCCAGCGTGGCTCTAATGTGTGTGTTTTGCAGGGCGGGCAGTGTATTTACAGCAGGAAGGACAGCGACGACTCTTTGGACCTGAACTCCCTCCTGCATCATCTCAGACCGTACTTCCTGCAAGGGAACAACCGCTTCAATTGTCACATGACCAACAAAGCTGTCCTGAATGACTTCATTCAGGTGAAATGATCTATGTGTGTGTGTGTGTGTGTGTATCACTGCAGGAGGCTTCAGGTGTTGCCCGTTCCTCTTTGTCTTTGGCTGATTTCAGCGTCACTGATCGGGACGTTTGCGCCCGCAGGTCCTGATGAACGCCCTGCTGAGCAGCGAGGGCAGAGAGGGGGGGCCGGTCAACGACAGGCACGCGGAGCGGCAGAGCTACTGCGACGCCAGCCTGTTCAACAAGGAGAGGAGCCGTCAAGGTCAGACGCCGACTTCATCTAACTCGCCAGGGTTCCTCCCTCCTGTGGGGACAGAAACCCCCCCGTTCTGGAACATCCTCAACTCCTGTTGGGTTCCCGTTTGTCATTGGGGTGTGTGTGTGTGTGTGTGTAGGCTCTCAGGGGTTACCCGGCGACAGCGTGCTGTCCAGGATCCTCCAGACGCAGATGCTGGACATGCGGGACATCGAGGAGCTTTACCCCCTGTACCACAGAGTGGAGCAGCACCTGCAGGACTTCCCTAAGCAGAGGTGATCCGGGCGCGTCACTATACCCGCACAGGGAAACGCCGTTCAATGGTCACTTATCAGCCGTGCTGCCTTTGCCAGAGCGCGTCTTCATATCGAAGGTCCGTACAACAAAGAGTTCTTGGAGATGCTGCAGAAATGTCCGGCCGAGGACGACGGCTCCGTGGAGTACGCTGCTACTAAGGTCGGTGCGGGCCGCCGCCGGTCCCAACGTCCGTAGAACGAGTGTTTCATTCAGCCGCCCCCCTTCTGGGTTTGTGCTCCAGATCCATCAGTACCTCATCACCAAGACCGCCAAGGACTGCTCCATCATGGTGGCCCTGGTGCCGAGCAGTGATAAAGAGGAGGAGGACGAAGGGTGAGGCTTTGAAGGGTTAGGGCAGGGGTGGGCAAACATTTTGATTCGTGGGCCACAATGGGTTCTAACATTTGACAAAGGGGCCGGACCAGGAGCAGATGGATGGATGGAGTGCTTTGGTAACCTCACCTCATTGGAGAAAAAATACACATCTTGGGATATGGAGAAAACATGTGCTTTAATTTCAAATGAAAATGAAGAGAAGCATTGCAACAAAATATCTGACTTTGGAATGAGTCTTAAAACACTTAAAATCAAATGAATAAAATGTGCCTTTTTAAAAAAAATTAATAACCATTTCTATTTTAAAGCACTGAAAGTTCTGTTATCCTTCAGGATATCACCATCACTCTCCTCCTGACTGTCTTTTTTCTAGTGGGAAAACACCAGAATTGCAGTGAAAATATAACATTAACAAGGTTTATTCATTTAATTTTTCAAGTTTGGCGGGCCGGATTAAAACGTTTAACGGGCCGCGTGTGGCCCCCGGGCCGTAGTTTGCCCATGCCTGGGTTAGGGTTAGGTCACTGGAGGTATGGTGAGGCTCTTTGATCCCAACCTTCTTCTTCTTCTTCTACTTCCTGTAGTTACAGTTGGCGCCGAGGCTCCAGGCCTCCTCCTTTCACCTCCCTGGTCTCCATCTTGGATCTGGACCCCAAACCCTTCGACAGCATTCTCTACCAACTGCGCTTGGACCAGACGATTGTCTCCTTCTACCTGCAAACTCGCAGTGCCTTGCCCGAGGACTCCGTGTCGTCACACCCCACCATCTGCGCGGCTCCGGAGAAGGAGGAGTGCACGCTGCTGTTCCACCCCGTGTGAAGGCCTTGAACCGATGCCCCGCTGGCATCCAGAGTCTCTTTTTCTAATTATTTTTTTACCAGAGCTCTTTATTCGTGACTGTACTGCAGCACTTTATCTCCTTCGCCACCCGTGTTATCGGTCCCGGCTGCGAGGCCTCCACAGACGGGGGAGATCTCCGGAACTTTCTGTTACTCATCCCAGTGCCTTCGTCTCCGATGACTCCCACCGTCACCGGTCGCGCCCTCCTCTTTGGCCCGAGGCAGGGATTTTTACGGGTCGTCGCGGCAACGACGCGGCCAGCGTGCTCATTTGACGGTTTGGTTCGAGTTCTTTTGGATTCTAGCTACTTTTCCAAACGGACCGATTGGCGGTACCTTAACCAGACGGCGCGCCGGGGCCGTTTCCGACCTTCACAAGCCCCAAACGGGACGCGTCTCCTTTGCGAGTTTTTCCTTTGACGTTTATTTAAACTTTTCATGAAAGCCTTAGAGGATTTTTTTAAAAAGTGAAGCAATAAGCGACGACAGTAGAGCAGAGGGTCACGTTTCCTTTCACTTCCTCACCAAAAGGTCACCAGGACCAGCCTGCTGGAGGTGGTGACGAGAGCTCGACCCTTTCAGCACAACGCTTTATGCTTCTGCTACTATGCAGGACTCGGTGCCGTCAGTGGCTTCTGTGTGTGTGTCGGTGTGTGTCGCGCAGAACCTGAGGATTCGCTCGGTCACGGGGAGCTTTGATGTTTGGAGCTGCTGTGGACGGGACCTGGGGACGAGCACCGAGGGGACGGGTCCTTTCTGCGTTTTAAAAAAAAAATGGTGCAAACGATGCTGGCAAAGTCCAGATGTTTTGTTTTTGTTCTTGTTGGATTATCTGTTATCAGTGAGAAGATTATTCTCCTCCTCCTCCTCCTCCTCCTCCTCCTCATCAAGGCTGCGGTTACTCCAGCAGCACAGGAAATCAGAGTCTATTATTAGAGAACAGCTGCACCTTTAATCAGTGGCTGTGGGTCCAAACGGGTCCCGCCGGCGGCGCGTTCTGAATGTGGCGTTTGTGAAACAGTTGCAGCAGAACTAAAGATGAAGAAGGAAGGCGGGGGGGCACCAAAGCATCCAACAGTATTAAACCTTCACGCATGGGTCTAATGTGGCTGTGAGCCCATTAACAGAAACTGTGTGCGAGGCAACACCACCGATCTGTCCAATCAAATGAAACACTAAATGTCCGTCAGTGTTCTACAACAGGAACGGCCCGGTTGAGTCCAGAGGTCCAGTTTGGGTCTAAGGGTGCTGGCTGTGCTGCCAATAGGCTGGATGACCTCTCCTTCCCCTGCTGCCTGGGTCAAAAAGCTGTGAAGAGACTACAAAGACTACTCTGGGCGGGGTTTTGTATAGAAACTATTTATTTTTGTAGAGTTTCAGCTGTTGTCTCAGTCCTGCTCTTTCTATTAAAACCGGTTTCTAAGGGGCTACACTGTTGTCGTGGTTACTTCCTGTCAGACTTATGGATCAGAAGAAAGACTGACGGCCCTGATGATGGACTCTATGGCAGCTTCAGGTCCCAGAACCCTCAACAGGCTCTGGAAGGCGTCCGCAGCACCGCCTGCAGGCTGGGGGCAGAACTGCAGCGCTGCAGGGAAGACAATTCAAATGTAACGGAATAATGTCCCGATGGGGAAAAGCAACAGAAAAACTCCAGAATGAGCCAGCAAATAAAAGCAACTAAACAGTTTCTCAGGGTAAAGAATCGTAAAACGGTAATTGTGCTTATTGCTGTTAACGTGGACTCGGTTTAATAGTTTTGGACTGGATTTTGAATGAGTCTTTTATTTGAAACCGCATTTAATTTACGTCTGCATTAAGTTTCTGGCGTCCCGTCTAGTATAAAAATATATAGAATACATAAAAATGTCATTTAAATTTGTGAGCGAGGCCACTCTGAGGAACGAAATGTTGAAACAATCCAAAAGATTGGAAGACGCCATCAGAACGGGAAGAAGCTGTAGACGAAAACTTTCCTTTCTACTCCGACTGCGCGCGTTCAGGAAAACAACGTCTCACCTCTCTCGGGGATTTTTGACAGCACGTTGATTTTTGGAGTCACTTTTCCCTCTCTGGAGACCTCCAGGGACCAACGGACGAGGAGCCGGCAGCTGGGAACAAGCAAAGAACGCTGAGACGCTGGAGCTCAGATCAAAGAGCTTTGATCAAAGTTCAAAGGAGGAAAATCAGCAAAACAACATGAAAGCAAACGAAGGAAACATTTCTGTTGTTAACGGAGCAAAACAGTCTTCCATCGCCAGGGCGCATCCATCCCTCCATCCATCCATCCACCCATCCAATCATCCATCCATTTATCCACCAATCCCTCCATCCATCCATCCACCACATATCCATCATCCATCCATCCCTCCACTCAATCATCTTATCTATCCACCCACTCATCCATCCACCCAATCATCCATCCACCCAATCAACCATCCCTCCACCCACTCATCCATCCATCCACCCAATCAACCATCCCTCCACCCACTCATCCATCCATCCACCCACTCATCCATCCATCCACCCACTCATCCACCCACTCACTCATCCACCCACCCACTCATCCCTCCACCCATCCATCCACCCACTCATCCATCCATCCCTCCACCCACTCATCCATCCATCCACCCACTCATCCATCCCTCCAGCCAGCCATCCATTCATCTTTGAGACGTTACTCAAACCTTCCAGCCGCTGAGAGCCCAGTGACGGGTCAGTAATTAGCTCTGGTCACTGAATACCAGGATCGGTGGCCAGAGGTGGTGGTGGAATACTGGAAGCTTTGGCAAGTTTAGCCTGATTGGTAACCTTGGTAACGACATCCACATGTCTGGAGTTAATCTTTTAAAGTCAGGAGAGTCTGTAGGTGCTTTGGAAAATCCCAGGGCCTGACCCCAACAAGCAACAGTGGCAGGAAAACTCCCCTTTAACAGGAAGAAACCTTGAGCAGGACCAGGCCCATGTGGGGGCGGAGCCTCCTGCTGGGCAAAAGGAGGAGGGGAAAGGGAGATAGAGCAGGAGGAAGGACGGGAAGAGGAGAGGAAGTGACACATGCATCACACATGCAGATACATTAGTAACGCTGAAGATGCAGAAGGTAAACTGGGGTCAGAGGTCAACAGGCAACTATAAAGCCAGAGATACCTGCAGAGTGATGGAGAGAGACCGTATGCATGGACATTTACCTCGGCAGCTCAGGGTGACTCAAGGTCATGACCTCAGATCGGCAGCCTCCGGGTAGCGAGACAACAGAGGGATATTTGGTCTGCGGACAGAAACACAGGGCATCGTCATGACGATCAAACTCCCTCACTCAGATTTCGGAGATCAGGGGCTAAAGAAACGCTTCCAAGAAGAAGAATCGTCCAGATGTGACAACGAAAACACACTCAACCGATGCAACGGTCTGTCTGACCCAGAGGCAGCAGCTTCAGGTCCCCGTTGGCTCTCACAACAGCGCCACCTTGAGCATCGGAGGACCACCTGCTCAAAGGCCAAATAGTTGCGCTTCATCATTAAAGGTGTATTCCGCGGAAGCGTAACGCAGCCACACACACAGAAGAAAATAAAATCACACTATAATGAGAAACTAATGTTGTTTCCAGATATTTTCACATCATAGAAACAAGATTGGCGAGGAAAGAACGACGGCTCGTTTCCACGCTTGAGCTCACGTCTACTTTTATTTGAGACAGGGCTACAGTCATTGGCAGCCAATGCATGGGTTGGAGAAGGAATCTGACCCTCCGGAGGTGGTTTTGTGCTAGTTTAATACTGTCTTGTGCCAGAACAGTGGCGGGAGACAGGATTGAAGCGGACTCCTGCTTGCTCGCTGAGACCAATGTGAAGTAAGCCTCAGCTCGGCACCCTCAGTCAGACATGGTCAGCCCGTTTCTGTGTCGCTGAATTCTTTCCCTCGTGTCTGCGTCCTGCCGTGTCCTCCCTCGCTTGCTCTCCCCTTTTAGTGCTATTTTTCTCCCTTTGCTGCACAAATCCCAGAATTCTGCTCTGCGTTCTGAGAATGTGAGCAACAGTCAGAAACAGTCGCGCACAACTCCTGGAGCTCCTTCAGAAGCAGAGGAGAAAAGGAAGACTTTAGTCTCAAGTAACGGCCTTCATACCACCGGTAAAGTATAGTTTCCTCCTGTCCTCACTCTGTCCAGCTGGCGATGATTCAGTTTCTCTCATGCGATCAGAAGAAACAAGCTAACAGGAAACCCAGTTGCTAATTTAAAGGTAGCCCAGCCCTGAACCGTAACAACAAATTCCTTTCTTTTTAGCTTCAATTCCACTCACAATCTTGTGTAAATCCCACCTGGTGATGTTGTCTCAATGTTCAGAGGGAATCGTTTAGACCGATCAGCAGCCGAGGCCGCGATTCGTCACGGCGGGAAAATGTTCACCCGTGTCCAGGTGTGAAGAAAAGAGGGCAAAATAGTCAATCTACACTTTCTGTAGTGAACGAGCTCCTTCTTACAGGTTCTCTAGTGCAAGAAGCATCACAAATTTGTAGTTAAGGATAAAAATCTCTCGGCTGTGACGTCTGGACGCGACGCTGGTTCTGGTCACCTGTCAAAACTTTATTCGTACACCCACCTTTACACCTAAATGCTCACGCGTTGCTTTCGGAATCTGGAGAAAATTGTTTTAAAAATGAGAAACGGCTTAAACAAACGTAACTCCGGATCAGAAATATGGATATCTCTTTGAATTATGAGCTGATTTGTGAATTGTTTTTCTAGTTAACGGAAACTTTAGAGCAACCGCTGGAGCCAACACTCATTCTGGAGCCTGTCTGGCTCTCATTAAGCTAAACGCTAACACAAGCTGCGAGCTGCTGCTGCAAGTCTCCAGCTACGCCTGCTCATCCAGAAACACAGCTATTTTCCGCCGCCCCCTCCCGTTTTCCTCTGTTCTGCCTTTCCCTGCGTCCCAGTCAGCACTAATATGTCCCGTGGAGGTGGGGAGGTGGGGAGGCGCTCCGGCCCGCTGACGACACCATCGGATCCAGTCTGTGCAGCTGGAAAACTGGCTGATTTTTAAGATCAAAGCAAGGGGAGGCGGAGGAGATTCCCGTCAAGTTCACGGCTTCTGCTGTCGTGCTCCATCAAAGCCGCGGCGGCGACCAAAGAACTGGCGTCTCTTCCTTTGCGCGTGTTTGTTTTGCTTCTCTTTGAGTGGACGGAAAGTAACAGAACAAACGGTGTCAAATCGAAACATACAAAAAGATCTCAGGGGAGGGGGGGGGGGCTGCGTTTAAACAGACCATCAGGTGAGTAGGCGGACATGGCTGCTTTAATAATGACAGGCCTGCCGAGTCCAAACGGCTCATTATGCATTCAGAGGCAGCACAGAACCCTCCATTAGGACCCTTGAAAAGAGCCCCGCCGGGTCCGGCAGCAGCACTCAGAGCTCTGCTCACCTGAGGAGCTGCTGCAGGTGAAAACCTCTCTCCTTTCCTCCCCATCCTCAGATGGGGATCCGAAGCCGTGTTTCCACCCGTTCTATCCTATTTGTTGTATTTTTAAAATCAGCTCTCAGTAACGTGATTTGATTGCTGCTGTGCTGCTGTGCAGAAATGAGGTGGTGGCTGGTGGGAGCCGGCCTGTGGCTGCTGCTGGCCCTCGCCGTGTCCGACATCCAGGCTAGGAACAACCCCCCCGGCCACGGCTGCGGGCTCCATCGAGAAAAGAGGAGGAGGACCGGATCCGGTAAGTCGGCTTTTTAAAAGGAGAAACAGGAGAAGCTCTCCTTGTTGAGGGGTGAACGGCCGCCCCAGCTGTTTGGGTTCTGTCTTGGGTTTCAGCCACTTGGCTATTGAGTTTGAGTGGATTTACAGGGGGAAATGGATGCATCTCCACTTCAACACGACCGATCGCAGCACAATGAGAATGCTCAGCATCACCAGCCACCTCGACCTTTCTCCAAGTGTTGTGGCCTTACTTGGCAAATTCAAGCATATCTCAAAGTTGCAGTGAGGTCTGAAGGTCCTATTGATCAGTGCGGCATCATCATTTCCCACCCTGGGTCCTGCCGACACGCTGGGTCCGCTCAGTGGTTTCATCGCCATGGTCACCGTATGATTTAAACAAGCCGACCAACCCTGCAATTTGCAAGGCAGCAGAGACACAAAAGAAAAGCAGTAAAGTATGTGCGCCCCCGCCGAGATGACAGGGAGACTGTCATCACTGAGAGGGGCCGGGGAGGGAGGCCGGTGTTTAAGAGGAATAACAGCAGCCAGGAAAATACCCGGGCAAACAAAGAGGGCGCCATTAGAAAGGTGGGGTGACCCCCAGAGCCCGCTGGAGAGATGAAGAGCCCCTCCCGGTTCTAGCCCAGTGGCTGACGGCCTTTGCTCGTGACTCAGCGCCTCAGGTCTGATGCAGAGGGAGCGGTGGAAGCTGCTACCTGCTCTGCTTTGTCATTACTTTGTCTTGTTTTTCCAGATTAAAGCAGGTCTCACCGGCACGTGACGCCGTCGCGGCTTTAGAACAACGGGGGTCCGGCTCGCTGCCTTTGGTCTCTCCGTTGTGCTCTTGCTTCAGTTTAGCTGTTTAAGATGTAGAATCTGTCACTGAAAACACTGTTTTTAACCTCTTTTTATACCAAATGTACGTGGCGACGTCCAGCCTTTCAAATGCTCCATCAATAAATTGGATTTGTCTCCATATGTGATGCCCGAGTCCAAAACTAGCGATGTATGAACCATCCAAACCCCGAAATATGGCCGTTTTATGGCATTTTTAACATCCTCCACGCAATATTTAGAAACTTGTTGAGGAATTCTTGCTGTTTGTCTTGTGTTGTTCCAGGTAAGCAGTGTTTATACCAGGGCCTGACCATGTTTGACCAGGCCATGTGGTCTCCAACGTCCTGTGTGACTTGTTTGTGTACTGGAGGTCAGGTGGTTTGTGAGGAGGTCAGCTGTCCCACAATGCACTGCTACTTCCCCTTCACCCCTGTGGGGGAGTGCTGCCCCATCTGCATGGAGTCAGGTAAAACCCCAATGGGCACGAGGGTCAAAGGGGGAACTACTACAGACTCCAGCAGCTACATCTGGGTTTCTGATCCTTTATGTTCTAGACTTGCACTAAAGCTTAAACACGGGGGTATAAAGTCGCTAAGTTCAGCTCTTATGCTCGATTAAATGCTGGACTTCTAGCAGGAAGCTGGATTTAGTAGGGTTGGCTCGGTGGGGAGTGCCACGGCTTTCAGGCTCATTCCCGACTTCCTGGTTGGTGTTTACACTATCTACCTGCAGGTATTCTGGTTTCTGTCCACTGCCAAAAACATCCACATTGGGTTGAGTCTGAATCTACCTGGCGGCCTGTCCGGGCTCTATCTGTCTCTGCCGAGCCGACAGCGAACGTCTCACATAATCTACAGCTTTACGTGCCACCGTGCAGAAAACTGTGCATATTATTAAAACATCTGTGCCTCTTCACTCTATCTGCACGCGATAATTCTGCCCTCCCCAGGTCCCCACAACTCTGTGACCCAAGAGAGGATCTGTAGGGAGGAGGAGGAGGAGCAGCTGAGGAAGAAGAAAGAGGCCAAAAAGAAGAGGAGGAAGAAGGAGGAACAGGTCCAAAAGCAGAGGAGACTGGTGAAGGAGAGGGGAGCCGAGCAGCAGCCGCAGAGACGAAAGCTGGAGAAGGACGAGGAGGCAGTGGTGGACGCAGACGGAGGAGACCGAGAGGAAGAGGCGGGAGGAAGATGAAGCCAGGAGGTGGAAAGATGCGATGGAGAGACAAGCCAGAGAGATGGAAAGAGAGTTAGAGGAAGAACGAAGGAGGCAGGAGGAGAACCTGAGGAGAAGATTGCAAGCTGTGACGGAGGAGGAGCAGAAGCAGCTGGAGGAGGAATTAAAGGAGCGAGCGGAAGAGGTGGATGAGTGGATGGAAAAGGTGAGAGAAGAGGAGGAGGAGATAAGAGGAGACGTCTTTCAGTCGCCTCCAAAGGAACCCGATCAATCCACCACCTCCCGCTTCGGACCTCCAGCTGAGACGGAGGACGAGATGATGGAACTGGAGGAGGAAGAGGGGGAGCGGGTGGAAAACCGGCACGGGCTCCCTCCAGGCTGCGGCATCTCCGACGTAACTGTGACGTGCGACGGCCTTAAACTGGCACACTTTCCCCCTCTGTCCATAGCAGAGCTCAAATCTCTCAGTCTGGAGGGTGAGTCTCCGCTTCCACCCTTCGCCTTCCCGTCATTGTCCTAAAACGGGATTCTCCAGAAGCTCATTTGACAGCTGTAGCCTGTATTAGCCCAGAGTTCCATTTTTAAAGCCCAGAGAGAACCTGAGGTCCACAATGCAACATAGGATGTAGCTAAAATTAACCAGGATAAATTCAGATCCTTCAGAACCTCTCCGGTTTGACCCGTTTCTGGTCGATTTCCCCCTTTTGAATTGCAGACAACAATATCAGCAGCATCCCGGCGGAGAGCTTCAACGGCATCCCAAACCTGGAGTGGATCAATCTGAGCAAAAACCAACTCAGCTCGGCGGCCATCGATCCTAAAGCCTTCACAGTAAGATCCAAAGATCCACTGTGATCCTATTAAAGATACCAGAAGATGCTTCGACGGTTGTCAGCATGGAAATGTGACCTAGAAGAAGTCCACTTTACACACGTGACTAAAAGAATTCATAGCAGAACCTCTGCACGTGTGTGTGTGTGTGTGTGTGTGTGTGTGTGTGTGTGTGTGTGTGTGTGTGTAAGGGTCTAAAGTTCCTGAGGCGTCTGTACCTGAATGGAAACCTTCTGGAGGTCGTGCCCAACAACCTTCCCTCCACTCTGCAGGAACTTAAGATCAGTGATAACAAATTGAGAGGAGTCGATGAAAACAGCTTCCGAGGTACTGCCTCACACACACACACACACCCCGACACACACACGCACACACACGCGACAGCTTCAGCCGACACCACAGACTAGAAGACCTATTTTTTCTAGTTGGGTTTAAATCGGACCAGAGAAACTCCCCTGGTAGCTGGAGGTGGACTCCAACGCCACTGCATGGGGGTCGTTGTCTAAGCTGCGTGAGGATGTGTCGTCTCTCCTGTCTTTAAGATCTGAGCAACCTGGTGATCCTGGAGCTGGAAGGAAACCTCCTGAGCGAAGGTAACGTAGATCCTCGAGCATTCGCCCCCCTCATCCATCTGTCCTACCTCAGACTGGGCAGGAACTACTTTCGCACAGTGCCCCAGGGGCTTCCCCCGTCCTTGCTGGTATGAACGACTCATACAACCCTCTTCTATGATATAGTGTGTAGCGTGGCTGTTGTGTCACTACTGTGCATTGTTACAGGCTTTAACCGCTAATCTACTGTACGATACCATTATTTATGAAGAACCATCAATTTTGCGTAGCTAACTGTGATAAAGCTTGCGACTTAAGGATGACAATTTGAACAGATTTGGAGCAAAATGGTTTCTTTTCAGGGCCTGTGAATTTTAGTGTTGGTACTCACAATTACAGCATATTGTGTAACGATGGTGCCCCTGACCTGAAACAGCAAGGTCCTGCTGCCAATGTGGACTTTCCTCTCCGCCTCCAAATGTTCCGAGTAGAAAAAACTGTGTTTGTGGACCGTCTGATGCTTAGGAGCTGTACTTGGAAAACAACCTGATTGAGGAAATCTCAGAGGCGGTTTTCAACCAGACGGAGAATCTGAACGTCGTTTCTCTGAGTCACAACCGGCTGGATGAGACGAGCATCGCCCCCATGGCCTGGATCGACCACAGGTCTGAGCCATGTGCCCTTCCTACAACATAACACATTCTACATCCTTTTTGCTACCATAAAGTGCTTTTAAAAAAATAAATAAAAAAATGTAATGGCCAAATGTTCGTGGTCGTTTACAACAGCACAGCCCGACTGTTAGCAAAGAGCAGCTCTTTGTATTTCCTGCTTCCATTTTGTAACACATGCATCTTTCACTTGTTTTTGCTTCTCTGCAGAAATCTGGAGTCCATCGACCTCTCCCACAACCAGCTTTTCCTGGTTCCGTCCTACCTACCAAGATCTCTGGTCAATCTACTGCTGGTCGGAAACCACATCGAGAGGATACCCGGTAGGGAGGAAGTTTAAATATGTAGCAGATCAGATCCACACCATCTGCTGACCTGATTGGCATTTTATCGATTGGTGTTCAGGTCAAACTAGATCAGGGGTGTCCAAACTTTTTGCAAAGAGGGCCAGATTTGATAACGTGAAGATGCCCGGGGGCCAGTAGATCCTTCTGATGTTTTTTTAACCAGAAAAGTTACATGCAAATGTACACTATTATAAAACAATTTTCATTGTCACAATTCTCTTATTTTTCAAATGGCAGTGTAACAAATATAAGCCACTCAGGCAGACGTGAACAACTCTAAAAACACAATTCTGCCTTTAATTCATATCTGGAGAGTCAGATAACATTGAACACTGAACTGTATGGAATACCTTAAATTTCCATGAGTTTGATAAATGTAATGCAAAGTTGTCTGTTATCATTCAAGTTTAAAACAAGTAAATTTTGCTCTTGTCTTTTACTAGATCTACAAGAAAGGAGGAATTACATTTTAGTGATTTGTTTATTCTGTTAGTGCCAGCGGGCCATAAATAATACATTGTAAGACTGAAGTTGTGGGCCGTATGAAATCTTACCGCGGGCCATGATTGGCCCCCGGGCCGGAGTTTGGACATGCCTGAACTAGATGAAAAAAGAGTCCAGTTAATTAGTGCAGTAACAACCGTAGAAACAGTCTTAATATTGCTGAACCTGACTGACTGCTGAAGTTCACTATGAAACATCGGATCCTTTGTTGATTGTTCTCCTGCTGCCTGTGGATTCCTTAGATATGACTAAATGATAGAAGGTGCCCAGCACAACCAAGCTGGTCACTTTTAAATCCGCAATATTTGTGTCCATGCGAAGGAAATGAGAAAACGACGCGACTTCCGCCCCATTCGTCCGACCGTCTTCACCTTTTGTGTGGTGACCTCAATTCCAATGTCTCCGCAGCTTTCGTTTTTGCACACATGGACCCCGGTTTAGAGTACCTCTACCTCTCCTACAACAAACTGGATGAAGACGGAATCGAACCCGAGTCGTTTTTCGGCTCGTACAGCTCCATGGTGGAATTGTGCCTTGATCACAACCAGCTGGTCACGGTTCCGTCAGGCATCAGTGAGATGAGCAACTTACACTTCCTCCGACTCAACAATAACAAGATCAGGTTAGGACCACCGCTCCCGTCCTACCAAAGACTCTTTCAATGCAAAAACTGACCGTGAAAGTCTTGAACCTTGAAATCTTGAACTGTGTTTTCCAGGCGTGTTCCTGAGGAGAGCATCTGTGATCCAGACAAGGACGGAGACCCCAACCTGGTGGTCCTGAGACTGGAAAACAACTACATCGACAGCAAAACCATCTCACCTACAGCTTTTTCATGTGTTCACGCCACCTCTAGTGTCATCTTAAAACCCCAGAAAACCAAATGATTCACATTTATTAAAAAGAAAACGGGGCAAAAGGTGGGAAAACAGGTTTTTTCTTAATAGCTGAACATAAAGCTGTGTGCTATTATAATTAAGAGCTTCACATGTGACAGGAAATCCAACTGTCGGACCCCAGTTATGGTGAATAACTGGACATAAGGGAATGAAATGTAAAACCATTGAAGACTTTCTTATTCTTTACCACAACACAATCTTCTGAGGAAGTTTTAGCACCGCCACCCTTTGGTTCAATAAACTGCTAAACTGGTTGAATTGATGAGAATCCTTCTACCTCCCGCTGCCAAATGAAACTGCTAATAAGCGAGTGGAAAGAACTCGAGGAAGTGGGACCACAAGCCCAACACATTATTTTCAACAACCTCAGGACGCTCATTTTCCATCCGTTACACTTTTCTTCCAAAGCCTTGTTCCCTTTGACCCGGTGAGATCATGCAAGTTGTGTGTCCAGGATGTTACCGTTTCTGGGCGTGTGGTTGAGACCCATCTCCCCCTCCCCCCCTGACAGATGCTGTCAGACGCCTGTCCATCAAAATCCTCTTTTACACCAGCCGGGTGAGGATTTGCAGTCTGACATGTTTGGCTGAATGAGGCATTTTCTGTTTTACCTGTTGAGGATTTTATGAGGCGTCCTCTCAGGTAATTAGAGCAGAGGAGAAACTACGGGGTCAAAAATGGTCTTTGAACCCATTTGGCTCAATATTTCCCAGTCACCCTTCAACAGGTGAGAGCCTGTCTATCAAATCTAGTTCTACGTAACTGTTGTAGCCTCGTTTTTGAGCCTGTATGGAAGCCAGAATTGCTGCTGTTTCCGCCAGTACTTAAACGCCCCATTTACAACACTTTAACGTTCCCATATGATAAACAGCAACATCCATACAGAAGAGTCGGGGGGAGGGTGGTCAGGCCCTCTGTCTCAGGTCCAGTTTAGGGTCGAGGCTGCTAAACATGAGATTTATATCCAAAAATGCTCGCTATGCTACTTTCTTCCAAAACAGATGGCTACAATTTAACCTGGAAGGACAGTCTGGTCATTTACATAAATAAAACCTTTACTAAGGCTAGAGCTGATGATTCTTTTCGGACTGAAGACAAGAACATCCCCCAGGTTTCTTCTCAGCACTGCAGCCGGACTGACTGGTGCCTCCTTCAAACCAGCGAACTACTGGCATTTGAGGACAGAACAGAAACAAATCTGCATTTAGACCCCAGTCATTTGTTGTCAGTGGAGGCAGACCTGGATAAACCCACTCATTTCCGTGGTGATGGGGGGGCCATGTACCCCATCTGTGTCTGTTCCTCTCCCCACCCCTCTACCCAATAAGCCATCAGAAGGAGGATTCCCCATGTGAGCCTTGGTTCTGCTCAAGGTTTCTTCCTCTTAAAAGCGAGCTTTTCTTGCTACTGTGGTTTGTGTGTGTGTGTATGTGTGTGTGGGGGGGGGTCAGGCTGTGGGTTTCTCTAAGAAACCTACAGACAATACTGATTGTAAGAGAGGCCGTATCGATAACTGAATTGAACTGATTATTAATGACTACTAAGACTAATTCACACTTTATTATTATTATTTTTTAGCGTGCACTTGCCTAATTTCATCTGAAGATGGCAGCACTGGTACACACCAAGAAGGAACCATTAATTTAGAAATGGGACAAGATTCCAGAATCACTGACAAACAGAATGAGGAGTGTGGGAGAAAGTGACAGCACAACGGGGTATCGCTGCCATCTCCCCCCCGTATAAAGAATCAGGATAGTGTGAAACATCCCGATCTCCCAGGGGAATAAGTAGGCATTTTAAACATTACTTGCAACACTGGGGGGAATCTTTGATGAGTGAGGGGGGGGGGGGTTAGGAGTCGATGGTGGCAGACTCGATCTGGTCGTGCCAGGACTCGTCGGGCCGGTGATGATGGTTGGAAATGATTGTTGATGTGACAGCAGTTATGATAGCGACCAGAACGATGGAAGGCCAGGTTATCGGTTATCTTTCATATCAATTTTACAAGGCAAAGTGAATATTTTGGGGCGGGAAGGGAGCAATCATTGTTCCAAACAAAGAAATCAGGTAGAAACTCTGGCAGTTTTAACACTAAACAGCAACCTCCAAGGAAATAAGCTCTTGAACTGAGTGAGATTCTTAAAAAAATGATGTATTCGAGGTTATTTTTATTTATATTTTATCTCTGAAAACTTCAGGACCCCCACCAGACCTGTTCACTGGTTTGTTAAAAAGCAGAGAAATATCCCAAACTGTACAGTCCACCGGCCAAATAACGGGCACAGAGACGTGTCTTAATAATGTAACGACAGGAAAATGGTGTATTTGGTGAATATTGAAAATGCAACCCTGTGCGGACCCTTTGGGTCTGTCGCTCCTCCTTATTGCAGCCATAAAAAACCCAAACATCTCCTGTAAGCACCAACCAGCCCCGGCATCTGCTAAAGGGGCCCACTCCTCCCGAGAAAGGCTGGAGCACCAACTTCTTCGCGTCTCACCACAAACGAATCGGGCTACCTGAATCTGACCTGAATCTGCTTGTGTTTGGACTTGTGAACGGTCTCTTCCAAATGTCCACCGGGCCTGAATGGCCGAGGTCGCGTTTAAGGCGACTTTGGCGTCTTTCCGGAGACGCATGTCCCGATTCAGCGTTGCTGGCAGAAACGGGAGGTCACCGTGGCGACGATGAACACGGGATCTGCGACAGGCCCCGGTTAAACATGTCGTCAGAAGAAAAAGATCGAATCTGAGCAATAAATTGGAAGTGAGCGCGAAGGCCTGCGGTGTGACGCTACGCTAAACTGACCTTCTTCTCATGGTCTGTGCTGCACCCCCCCCCCACCAGTACTTGTTAAAAATCAATTTCAATTTTATCATCATTTTCCCATCAGATTTAAAGGTGTTTCCACATGAGATGATACCTGGCACTTTCTTTAGGAAAGGTTTGTATTTTTGGGTCAAACGTGCAAATAAGGAAAAAAAAGTCAACACCAAAATCTACTCCTTAAAAGTTGAAAAACAGGGAATTCCTGCCAAGTTTTATTGTTCCATATGCAGTATGAAGGCCTAAACAGAACATACTGTTCAGTATATAGACTGTAGAAGTCCAGCGAGGGAATCTGCTTGTGATTTTGCCTCTTTACAACTTGATATCATCAACTGTATAAATTGTAGTGTTTAAAAGAAACAGACTGCTGTATCAGCAAAAGAATAAAGCCACGATTATGTGGAAATACAAACTGGTCCTGTGGTTTTAATGGAGGAAACATAAATAATGACTTGCTTGGTGATTATCTATCAGATGAAAGCTCACTTCCCTCGCACAATATGGAACTCATGAACAAGGAAAGGGCTTGTTAGAAGCTGCTGTGAGTTCTTGGGGTTCAACGTTCAGCAAAATACCATTCAGGGTTTGGATAAAGTGCACCTGCATTTATCTATTCTGTCTGTGAGAAGAATGCGAGTTCAATATCTACAAGTACTTTTTAATCATCGATTGGTGCCGATTCAGGATGAGGTAGCAGTGGAATTTTCCATCTCGTATTTTCAAAAGCCTTTTTATGTGTGTAACATTGCCAAAATTGGGAGCAGAGTGAAAATCTAGGGTGATTCGATCGGTCGTCCAGCCTCCAAATGATGAAAAATTTGTATTAAATAGCTAAAAGTGGTTAAAAAGTGAAGAAGAATCGCTTAATTTATCCACATGTTCAGTTTTATAGACTGTAATCCCTGATAAACAGGGCACAAACCAGGTTTTAGAGGTGGGTAATGTCCCGGGAGTCCAGACAGTTGGTAATATTAGTTAAGTCATTGAGCAGAAGGTGGAACAACTCCTCATGCTACAGATATGAGGAAAAAATGTCTCAATAAAAAAGATCCCAACAGCACGCCGAACATGGATGACTTCAACGCGCTCCACGTGGATTAGGCAATCATTTCAGCAGATCTCTTATTTGGAAAATATGATTTCCACACCGAGAAGATGCCCTGAAACCACATCACAAACATTTCACCCGGCCTGGCTGCCAAACCAGGGCACATTTCAATGGTCTGCCATAAGTTATGTCTCGCAAAGTTGTTCCTGCTCAGCTCAGCAGAAAAATACCAGCGCTGAATGGAAAAAGCAATTCTGCAACACGTGAACCCCAAAGGGAGCGAACGCTGCTCAGCTTTTCCTGCCTTGCACGGATTCTCTCTTTGCTGCCTGGTAGCTTCTGGGTTTATGTTCGCCACAACACGAGTCAGAAACAATCCAACGCAAAAATCCTGCCGTTGCACTGCAACACCAAGCCGTCAGGACCTTCTCTTCTCCTCTTCAGGTTATAACAACAGTTGTTCTCGTTGATCCCAACCTCCTCGAGGCTCAGAGTGTTTGGAAAAGGCAGATTTGATATTTACAAAACACGCAAATGATGAGAAATAGAATATGGCAGCTGCCTGTAAAGAGGGGAGGGAGGTGACAGACCCGCTAGAAGGTTCTGTTTATAGACGGGGACGGGCAGGGGCCACCCGCTTCCTATATTTGCATTACATCAGATTTGAAATGAAAAAACTCCTAACGATGCATTCTCAAAGATTCAGAAGCCGTCGTCATGAACCCAATATCGCCCACCTCAGTGGCAAAAAACTTGTTTTGTTGAAAACAGAGGGAGGGAGGGAGGGAGGGAGAGAGAGGGGAGAGAGAGAAGATAGGGAGGTAAGGAGAGAGTGGGGAGAGAGGGAGGGAGAGAGGGGGAGAGAGAGAAGATAGGGAGGTAAGGAGAGAGTGGGGAGAGAGGGAGGGAGGGAGAGAGAGGGGAGAGAGAGAGGAGAGAGAGGGGGAGAGGGAGGGAGAGAGAGGAGAGAGACAAGATAGGGAGGTAAGGAGAGAGGGGGGGAGAGGGAGGGAGGGAGGGAGGGGGAGAGGGAGGGAGGGAGGGAGAGAGAGAGGAGATAGGGAGGTAAGGAGAGAGAGGGGGAGAGGGAGAGAGAGGGGGAGAGGGAGGGAGGGAGAGAGAGAGAGAGAGAGGAGATAGGGAGGTAAGGAGAGAGAGGGGGAGAGGGAGGGAGGGAGAGAGGGGAGAGATAGGGAGGTAAGGAGAGAGAGGGGGAGAGGGAGGGAGAGAAGAAGATAGGGGGGTAAGGAGAGTGGGGAGAGAGAGGAGATAGGGAGGTAAGGAGAGAGTGGGAGAGGGAGGAGAGAGGGAAGGAGCGAGGGAGGAGGGGGAGAGAGAGGGGGGAGAGGAAGAGAGAGGGGAGAGAGAGACGATGGGGGGAGAGGGAGGGAGAGAGAGAGGGAGGGAGAGAGAGAGAGGGATGAGAGAAGGAAAGGGGGGTCTCCTCTTCTCACTGGGAACATTGACTAAGGACCCAATTCTGAGCCTTCCAGCTGGATCCCGCCCGTGCTCAGCTACTGTTGGGTTTTAAAAGAAGAACCTGGCAGCTGAGGTAGGTTCTAACCCTGCTTATAACAACTAAATGCTGCCGTTACCTTTGCTGAGGCCAGATGTGTTTACCGATTGGCTGTGTTTGGACTTTTAGCCAGTGCAGCATCCTCAGACTATTTACAGATGTTCCGCTGCAACGCTTGAGTGAGTCCGTCTGCAGCTTTAATCATGTAAATCAGACGCGCATGCAAAATATAGAGTTCTTCACATTCAAAGCTGAATAAACAGCATAACAACGAAATCCTGCTGTCACGCACTACAGTTCCTGACATCTACAACAACGTGCAGAACCTGTGGACGATGATCTGAGCTTAATTAATCGCTCTATAGGACTAAATCAAATCCAAAGGAATTTAATCTACTTCCTCTACACCAGTCAGACCCAGCGATCCTGGGGACAAATGAAGCATTCTTTAATTTCAGAATGGCTCAAGGGAGACAAGTTTAGGTAAACGTGGTGGTAACGAGATCTGCCAGCAGGAGACAGGAGACAGGAGACAGGAGACAGGAGACAGGGACACCTGCATGAGCTGACTGGAACATTAAAGGCTGTGTAAAAGGTGTGGCCCCTGGGTCATGTGGAGGGCTGACGCAGGTTTCTAAGATGCCTCGGAGCTCCAGGAACTTCGTGTATGCTAGTTGGTCTGCCAGAAAATAATCCCTGCTCCGTCTCCTGTTATCACTGCTGCGCATGTGGGACGGAGCACACGGATGGAAGCGGCCCTCCAGCTGTGCATCCGTGTGGAGAAGCAGCGTGTCTCGAGCCACGATGGCGCGTGACTGGATTTCTGTAAAGAGCCCGGAGGCGCTCGAGCCTGAACCAGACACTATGTAAATAAGGCTTAGGTGGAGGTGGAGGGAGAGACGGTGGTTGAGGATCCACGCATTTCGGAGGAAACCGTCAAATGTCATCACTGGTTCCAGTTCAAGGTTTATATAACAGAGCGTTTAAAAAAACCCAAAACCTGTGAAAAGAATTACCAAAAAAAAGAGTCTGCAGTAAGTAAAGGAAGCACAGCCCAAAAGGACACACGCACAAAACTAAAACCGTCAAAAAGAAATGAAAACAAGTCGTCACGACTTGCAAAACAAGATGGCCTGAAATGCACGGTACTTCAGTGGGAATGTTTGGTCAGAACTCTGCAGCCGGGACCTGTCGGGGGGGGGAGGGGGGGGAAGGTGTGAAGAGTGCGTGCATCCGTCCTGTTGACGTTGGAATCAACCAGAAAGGAAAGTGGCCCAGACAAAGGAGGCCTTTTCCTGTTGATTTAAGGGCTACCTGATCGCCTCTGTCTCCCCACAGCTGCCCACAACGGCCGTTCCAGCACTCAGGACCAAGAAAACCAAAACATGAAGGTCTTCCTCCTGCTTTGCCTGCTGACGATGGGCAACGCCAAACCTTACCAGCCCTTCAACGTCGCAAGCTTCTTGAAAAGCAACGAGATCATGATGGCTGATTCGGAGGACGACGACGACGACGATGACGACAACGACGACGACGACGAAGACGACGACAATTATGACGAAGATGAGAATTGTCCCTCTGGATGTCACTGCTCACCCAAAGTGCTGCAGTGCTCCGACCAGGGTGAGAGAACACAGCCTCCTGTATTAGCTCCAGGAAATTCTGAATGGCCTGAATTGCTCTGGCGGCCGTGGTTATCCTCAACGCTGCACCCCTTCCCAAACAATTCCGGAGATTCTCCTTCAGTCTTCTTCATTTCTGTTCCAAAATGCTGCCTCCCACGCTGTGGCACGAAACAGCGAATGGCGTCGTGATTGGCACCTCCCAGCGAGACACGTTCTATACCACGCTATTTACATTGCTGGTGTGACAACCATGTTGGCTAATCTTGCGTCTCTTTCACCAAACAGGTCAGATCTCTGTCCCCGAGAAGATCGCTGAAGACACAATGATCATAGACCTCCAAAACAATGACATCACCGAGATCAAGGAAAACGATTTCATAGGTCTTCACAAGCTTTATGTAAGAACCCCGGACAGGTGCTGGCTTGGATTTACATACTAATGGATATTAAACCAGTGAAGTAGGATTGTCAGCAGGATGTGAAGTCGGCTGTTTCAAATACGCTGCCCTACAAAACGATGGAGATAAAAGAAGATTTCCCATTCATCAAATGGGTCAAACATGTGGAAAACAGTCTGGCGACATTTACTTTAACATGGAAAATGGAAAAGCCATTTCTTAAAGGTTACATAATTTAGATGCAGCGAGAGGGAGGATGGTTCTAACGGGACATTTTTCAGAACGTGCATCATTTCTGGCCACGTCTGAGGACTGTAGCGCTCCCGATTTAACTGCAATAACATGCAAGTAACTGGACCTGGCTTGTGACTGCCTGGTCTGTCTAAATTTCCATGTAGTGATATGATGTCTCTCATAAAAGGCCTATTGTTGTGGTGTACTGGCTTTGGGGTCAGACTGGATACATTTATCTCCATAAAACTGCCAGGCAGTTTTATAAATGACAGGCCTGGAGCAGCCAATCAGAGAGGTTGTGTCCTCTCTGCAGGCGTCTGCCGCGGAAGGATGAGATCAGAGGTTTATGTTTCCTAATTAAACCAATTTGATCTGTGGGAAACAGTGCAAATAGATGAGTATTAAATGATGATTTATTGTGTCTTAAGTGAATATAACGCAACCAAGCGTGGCACCAATACGGTGGCTTGACATCATGTATCAAAACAGCACATTTTAACTCTCTTTTAATTCCTATTCATCCCACTTTAGGGTCTTTTTCTAAACAACAATAAAATTTCCAAGATTCACCCCAAAGCCTTCAGACACATGGACCACCTCAGGCTTCTGTACCTCTCCTACAACGCGCTGACTGAGGTGCCAGCAAACCTGCCTCCCAATGTCATCGAGCTGCGGTTCCACGAAAACAAGATCGGCAAAATCCGAAAGGATGCATTTAAAGGCCTGAAGAAGCTTCACGTACTGGGTAAGCCCCGGTAGCTTGCTGCATGTGACCCACCAGCAATCTAAAGTCTGCACAGTTTGAGTTGGATCACAGCCAACTGGTAAGAGTTAGAATCCCGGCTCGTCTAGAATTGACCTTTGTGGGACCTGTGGAGGGTTGAACCAGTGTTGAAGAAGAAGAAATAATTTTTTTTTTAAAACAAAAAAAAACAATTAAACCAAACTGGCAACAGGATGAAAATTAATGGAAAAGAATTTCAAAAGGAACAAGTGTTTGAGAATAGACACCCGACCTTAAATCCTTGGTGCTTGCGACCACTAGTGGCCAGGATCTGTATAGCAACATAAATCCTCTCCACATACAGCGGGAGCGTGCACGCATTTGCTGCCCTGCCACGACACAGGTGGAGCACAGGTCCTTTTTTTCTTTTTTTTAACGTCCTCCTTAACATTTAGTAAAGTTGCTGCTTTTCTCCAAAAGCGGACCAAAGTTGATTTTAGAGTAAAACTCTCATGAATGTTCATTGCCTTTTTTTTCTTCTTTAAACAGAGCTGGGCGCCAACCCCCTGGACAACAGTGGAATCGAACACGGGGCTTTTAACGGCTTGACGACGCTCTATGTTGGGATGGCAGAAGCAAAACTGACAGCTGTGCCAAAAGGTAGGACAAAGAGACACTTTCTTATTGTGTAAAGGTGTCAAACTGTCCAAACTGAGCCTTTTGTTATCAGCTTTGCTTTGGTCTCACTCACAAACTAACTTTGGTGGATTTCCTCCAGACCTGCCATCCTCCATCACAGAGCTGAGCTTAGATTACAACAAAATATCTAAGGTGGAAGAAGAAGACTTCAAGAGATATAAAAATCTACAGAGGTACAGCGGGCCAGAAATCATCCAATATCACACACACACACACAGATGATCACAGAAATCTCTTGCTGTGTTGCAGACTAGGACTGTGCTTCAACCAGATCAAGTTTGTAGAGAACGGGAGCCTTTCCAGCATCCCGAACATCCGGGAAATCAACCTCGAACACAATCGTCTAAAAAAGGTCCCGCCCGGACTCGACCACCTGTCCTACCTCCAGGTGACAAACACGGCTGCGTCTCTGTGCTCACAATCGCTAGCAACAACATTTCTATTAGCGCTGGCTTTGGCCTTTCCCATCTTAGAAGATAAAGAGTTTTTGACGCCAAGGTCGTTTTAAGGTCAAACCTTACTCAAGGTTACTAAGTTGTTACAACCATAAATATGATCTCCGGGTCTGTTGGGACAATGGCAAACTGACCGTGTCTTTGTGTAGGTGATTTTCCTCCATGGCAACAAAATCAGCAAGGTTGGCGTCAACGATTTTTGCCCCATCAATCCCAGCATGAAGAAGAACAAGTACGCCATAATCAGCCTGTTTGCGAATCCCGTTAAATACTGGGAAGTGAATCCGGCGACCTTCCGCTGCGTGACCGGGCGAAGGAGCATTCAACTGGGAAACTTCAAAAAGTAGAAGGAAAAGTATCCGGATACAAACCACAAACTTATTACCACAGATGCAATCAGCTGCATATTACTTTCACGAAAACCTGTCGAAGCTACCACTTTAATGACAAAGTTCCATTCGTTCACCCATGTGGTTCATACAAAAGCATCATTTGCTTTCCTGCTAAAAGCCCTGAGAGCCACAACAAAGTCTTCCCTTCCGACGTGTTCGGCAAAACAGTTGAAGTTGAACTTGAAACAGCACATTTCTCATTGCTTCTTTCTCCAGTTCTCAAGTTCTGGAAGTCTGTAAACTCGGTGAATGATGGTTTTGTTCCTTAATGCAGTGCCTTCGAAACCTAATGTATTTCTTTAAGTGATTATTTTTCATTATGTACCTGCATGCCTGTATTGTGCTTATCTAGAAAATCCTTGTTAGGCTGGATCACCCTTAATGTAAATGTACAGTGTCACTAGTATTATAACCAATTGAATTAGAGTTAGCAGTGTCAACAGATGGTGTATCTGTAAGGGCAGGAAAATGTAAATGTACTGCAATGGTGCTACATTTTTATCTTGAAATAAAACCTGCTAACTTCAATGGTTTTTGGTTGTGGAATACCTCCCCAACACAGACGGACGCGCTCAAACAAAAAAACATGGCTTTCCACCACCCGCCAGCAGAGGGCAGTGTAGACTAATCAATGACCTTTACTGGGAATACCAAAACCCATCAATACAATAACTTATTATTTAAGCTTCTACTTTCCAAACGACAACAACAACAACAACACAATAATGATGACTCCAGCTGTCTTGACTACAATGATGAATCCTAATAACGTTTAAATTTAAACGTGTATTTAAGATAGCAATTGCTGTGCACACCACTACAGCCAAGAACAAGTAAAGACTCCAAGAGGTCTAATCAGCAACATCAAAGTCGGGGCTCAGGAAGTAAATTCCAACAGAAGTGATGATGGTGATTAAAGTTGTTACTTTAAATATTTTTGGGAGCACAATCTGATGTAAAATGTAAATAATAGCGTTCCTACCAGCAATATTGGCCTGGGTACTATTGTTTATTGTTGTTAGATTTCCTCATATTTGTTCTATTCCACCTTCCAGCTGCAGAGGTCAGTGCACACTGAAGAGATCTCTCCACTAAGACAGCAGGGAAAATGTGCCTGCTGCAGTCGTGTGCGCCCCCAATTAGTCTCGCTGAAGAAAAATCGGGCTTTTACGTTTGCAACAACACAGGACATGGAGTTGCTGGTTTTAGGGCAAACTGTGGCGCTACTGGGAATGTCCAGTCAAAGCAACTCACTCTCAAATTTGAAACTGCAAGAGCAAAACAGAATCGCCATGGTCGCCAGATTGAACTGGGGCAATTTTTACATGCTAGCAAGCTTTTTCTGATGAGTTCTCAGCACGTGTCAGGCACCATCCTGCTTCTATCTGTCACATTCTCAAGGAATATTGCATCTGTGGTTAAAGCACAACGGGTGTTGTGCGTCCACCTAAATTTATTGTATTATAAATCAGCGTGCTTGTGTTTGCACAGACAAAAACAACTATAACAACCGCGTGACCTCATCACTGTGTAAAATATCACAGGGCTCGTGAGTAATGTGACGATAACAGACGGCTGTACTGGGCGGGCCTATTTTTTCTGTTGAGAAAACACAAGTTTACATAGATTATAGTATGGGAGTTTATTAGCGATGTAAAATAGCTCAACAACCATGAAGTCACAGGAATGATGAATGCGATGAAGTCGTAAATGTGAGTTTTCTCTGCACTCGTGCAAAGGATCCCTGAAACCCAACACCTGCCAGCTGTCTTTGTCTGTTTTTTTTTTTTTTTTTTAAAAGAGTTGTTCTGTGGATAGGGAGCCTTTCCCCCTTCTCTCCAGGAAACATATGGAACAGATCTGCTGGTTGGCCAGGCCTCATTCTGCCACGTCTCCGACACAGACACAGAAAATGTTCAGAGCTTCACAGCTCTCACCTCTCCTCACCCTCCAAATGTAATCCTCTGAATCCTCTGTACTGTACCTACATTTTCTGAAGTCTCCTCCTATTTTAGTCCTTGCAAACAAGTATCTTAGAGCACTGTTATAATGGCAGCGCCCCATTTCACTGGGACTTTGATAGTGACGTCTGCAGGTATCACTCAAATGTGTAAATGCCTCCATCTCTTGCTTTGATGTGGCTTAGTTGTTCACAAAGGTGCTTCCTTATCCAGGTCATTGTCCTTTGAAGTCTCGCTGAGTCCATTCATTTGAAGTAACCCCAACTGGTCCATCTTTTTCTTTTGGTACATTACGGTTTGGTACCAAATGGACCAAACTTTTCCCAGCTTTATTTAAACGCATTGATGTCGCAATGGACTCAACTTGGAAAGATCCAACAACTGACAAATGCCACTTGGTGCCTTTGAGCACTTTTATTTGCTGTGTTTATTTTAAGTAAATGAGTTAATTGGATGAATGGTATGACTCTAATTCCTAAATGGTAAATCACATAATTCTCCCAATGAGGACATTAGTGTTTTTGAAGTATGGCAGCTCGTGCATCTGGCTACAGCCAACTCGATCCACCTCTAGCTGTGGCTCAATGCTTGACTGCCTGTTCAGCAGCTTGTGAAATCATTGGGCCAATGCAGACTTTGAGTACCCGCTTGAGTGGTCAAAGGTGACTGGAAAAGTGCCGTAGGATTACAGAACAGAACTGACCAGAAGGACAGACAATGCTTTACGTTTAAAGAATCTCCGGTCCAGGAGTTCAGGAAAGCAAAGCCCAAGATGAAGACACACGACCAGAAACACGTTGACATCGCCAGGTAATACAAAGCCTTATCAGAGCAGGATATCATCTCTAGACAGAAGAAATCACACTTTCACCGAAATGAAATCAACCTAAACCACCCAGACCTGCAAAAAAAGGAACACCGCAGAAATCAGTGATGCTTCAGAGAAGCTCAGCAGCGGAAATGAACAACCCCTACCTCTACAATCAGCTGCAGTAATTGGAAATTTGAAAATAAACAGCAGTTACTGATATACGGTCAGTGAGTAGAACCAGTAGCAGACCTTAATTCAGATGTTTTTAAAGAGCAGTCCAATAAAAAGATGTCTTATCCAGATGTCCACCGCTGAGGACAGTCCTGGTCTTCTCATCACAGGTAGTGTGAAATGTTCAAGACCGCAGTGTTGCATGAAACGACATAATTACTTTAACATGAATACTTCCCAGAATTGGAACTATATCACACACACACACACACGCGCACACACACACACAACCTGGCCATCCAGGTGAGGTAGAAGAACATACGATTCATCAGACCAGGCCACCAAACCAGACGAGGCATCTGGTTTTGAAAGTGGAAAATGTTGCTAAATGCCTACACAAGCCCTTTAAATGAAGGGTCTACGATCCTATTACAAAAGTCTCCAAAAAGCAGACCTGGCCACCCATCCGTACCCAGCGGAGCCAACTGGAAACCAGTCCCTAGACAGAAGTAAGGGCAACATACAGCTCTAACATCTGCCGAGCATCTGACCAAACCAACAGGAACCACACATGTCCAGTAAGTAAACAGCATCTCATCTATCAGCCCCGCAAAGATCTATTTACATTTCAAACTTACACGAATTGGCATGAACCAAATAGGTCCTCCCATTCTTATTCATTTCATAAAAGCGGAGTGCGCTGTTTCACAATGGCCTATAGAAAAATGTGGCACTGGTCTGAAGAGGATGTCTGAAGTGTACGGGACAGCTCGGCTGTGCTGAAAGACACAAAGCTACCTTTGTCTTCAACGCTGGTGCTGTGGGCACAAAATAAAATGGCTGAAATTGAAAACAAACACGGTGTTCCTAAAGCTAGTGTGGTGGTCTCTGAGAGCAAGCTGCAATCATTCTGTTATAACCATCACATCATCCTCACATCCTCTGGGACTGAATTCCAAGGCTGGATGAATGGCACCATTTTAACCAAAGCTCAGCCCGACATAAGGAAAAACACTCTACAGTAAAGACTATAGGAAGGACGAATACTTGAGCTGGGCTCCGTTCTGAAACATTTAGCCAAATGGAAAATAGACTTCTAGTGCTACAGCCTAAGAAATAACTTTAATCTAATTTTGTCTCAATGACTGAAGCAACTTCGTGCAGTTTCTGCTGGAACGCCATAGGAGCGTGAAGATGAAGGTGACTGATAGAAGCACACGGCTTGACTTTAATTTGCAGACTTGATCAGCACAGGATTCATAATATGTCAGCCGTCATTCAATTTTGTGTGACTGGAACTTTATCTTAGTGACTTTGGCACTTTTTTTGCAGCACAAACAGCTCAAGACTGAAATTTCCCCCTGGTGGGGGTGCATCTGGGGCTAATTGCAGCCATTCCTTACTGTGTTTACATTTTCACTCACACCATCATGGAAAGTGCGTCGAGCTACCCAGAAGAAACCAGAGCAGATGGTACTTCCTGCAGAAATCTGAGAGTTAATCCGGTCCAGTGGGGGAACTTATAAATGCTGCCGATGCAACAACTAAGCCAAGATCTTCTAAGATCTTACACTGGACAACAAAGTAGTTGCTCATATTAGAAAATAGGACTGTTTCAGTCAAACCGGATGCCATCACATTAATCCGTTGAACTTTATTGGTTTATTTGGTACTTTTTGATGTTTAGTTTAGAATTCATTTCTAGTTTTTTAGTAAGTCCTGTTTATGCGTTTCCTCAAATCCTCTCTGTCTTTCCAACTCTCTTCTTTAAAATTCCAGTCGTAAAGTTTTAAGCCACTTTCAGTCTTTTCCCTCCACATTTATTTTTTTATCTTAAGACTTTACAGTAAAATTAAAAACAAGCAAATAGTGTATCTGCAAAAACCCAAAATGACCAACTAAAAAACAGAAAATGACAAATTTCTAAAACACTAAAATATTGCGCTCGGACCGAGCTGCAGCGGTTAAAGCGTCCAGTCTTGACGCCACACGCTTTCCACATATGGACTTGGGAATATTCTCCAATTCCTCTGCCTGTGGAGATCCTCTTATGGCTATTTTGGAGGTCATACTGGCCCGTTCTAAGGTCCTGAGCGCTCTGGATCTGGATTAAGTGGGTGGTTTGACCAGTGTTGCTGCTCCAGCTGCCCCCACTCTGCTTTACCACAGGGGTGATGCTGGGCAGATGATGAGCGGTGCCTGGTTTCCATCAAGCATGACATTTAGGATTAAGCCCAGAAAGTTAAATCTTAGTTTCATTGAACCAGACGATCTTGCTTCTCACTGTCTGCGAGTCTTTTCAGTGCTTTGTTTTACTCCAGGTGGGCTTCATGTGTCATTTACTGTAGCGAGGGTTCAGTCCGGCCAAAATGTGGTGTAAATTATATATAACTACAATTGTCTGAATGCATTTGAGCTACTGAAGGTTGAGGCCAACATTTTGGTTTGTGTTGTCTTAGATTTCATTTCTTTTCTGTCTCGTATAATTTGTAAATATATCATAAAGATTATGAGGTGGAGTAATATTCTGAAGTGGACTGTGGTCTGGTGGATACTGCTGCTACAAACGTTCTGTTAAACCCAACACAAATAGTCAGGCCACGGTCCGCCTGAAAAAAGGTGAAACCTTTGCTTCTACAATTACAAAAAAGTAAAATCGTCTCTCGAGGCTGTTTCTTTTTATTGTAAATGAGTCAGAAAATGTTATTTTTCACACTTTGTCAAAGACCATCATTCACCAACTGTGCATGTTGAAAGGCTGAGTCATATTTGGCCCATTTGACTGTAGTTTGTGTTTTAAACAGAAAAAGACAAAAGAAAAAGGAGCCACGGTGAGAAGCTGGCTGATGAATAGTGAGAGCGAGAGTGGCCAGAGGATCTGCAGCCTCCATTAGGTCACCACAGCACACTAATCTATAACAGACTTTAACGTCTTGGGATTTAAAAGTAAGTTGATTAACGCAATATGCATTTGGCAATATGAGGCGACTTTTTTTTTTTTTAAAGATAAAGGCTATTCATTTGCAACATTTTGCTGAATTGGCGAAAAAAAAAAAAAAAAACACCAGCTGATTCTTCAGCTATTGACTTTTTATTTTGCCATTTTATTATTAATATAAAATATAATCTAAAATAAAATGGCAACAACAACACTTTCCTTTCACCTTTACTCGAAGATGTTCTGGTGGGACCACAAAACGAGCCAACATTGTTTAACTGCTGTTAAAAGAGCTGTATTAAACTGGTTTATGGCCAGTTTGGTTAGACATCCTCCAGTTTACTTACCTTTATGTACATTAGAGGTAATTATGAGGTTATGGATGACTACGTTTCATTTTGTCTCTCCTTGTCCTAAGTGATATTTAAAATTACTCTATTAACGTCGCTATGCTGATGACAAACAGTTATATTGTTGAAATGAAGTAAAACAAATATTAGGTGCAATTGGATAAGAAGACCGGTTGATGACAGGGGAATTGGGTATTTTCCTCATTATCTTGTAAAAGGCAGAACAACAGTCAAAAAAAAATCTTGAACGCTCGGCCAGGATAGAAAATTATTGACAGAAAAACATTCTCTGGGTTCTGGCCCTCATCCCGGAGTCATAAAAGCTCTAAAGATGTTCATAATTGCTAACACACCTGTCAGAGTCTGGGCTCATGTTCCTTGCTTATATTGTATTTCTTCTCCTCTCAACCACTGAAATAATTGCATGTTTTCTATTAGGCTCTAAAGAGCTCTGTCGATTTGTTGAGGACGTGCAGCTAGTAAGGCTGGGTCACTTGTCCTCAAAACTCTTGGCCCCGTTGTGTTGGAAACCGTTCTCTAATGCACTACCGCCAAGACTCATTCTTGATTAATTGCTGGAATTTTACCATTTTTCACTTTTAGTATTCGTTGTGTGGTGGACTTAACAACTTTAGGGAGGTTCAAACATCTGATACACATTAAACAAAGTAAAAGCTTTCAGCAAACAGATTAGAAGAAACATGACATCTCCGCTGTGTTTTCTGTATCTTCCCAAATTATTCTGCACAGGGTTCAATCAGACCACTGAGAACTTGTTCACCTTTCTTATCATTTCAAAGCGTAGACCTTTACAATCTGGAAATGAATCAAATTCAGATCAAATGTTTGAATGCAGACAGCAGTTACTTGCACTTATTGCTTAGGGAACATGGAACATTATTGATGACTCATTGAAAACAATACATTTATAATTCTAACCTGAAAATGAATGCAACCCCAAATCATTTGTTGTGATGAGCAGCACGCACACCGACAATTGTCAACATGGAGTCAGCCATCTGATAGCTGTTCGTTGCTGTTTTCGACATTGAACTGACATTTTCTGTTTATGTACTCGAGACAAAATAAGAGTGTTTATTGTTTTGCCTACTGGAGAAGTTGTTTGCGTAGAAATAACATCCCTGTTAGACTTTACTGCTTTGTGTGAACAGTAATTAAGTTAGAAGTTATTTAATGAGGTCCAGAATTGAGTGTCTGACCAATAGGTTGAAGGGGAAACCATAGTTGAAAACTCCATGCGGTGAAAAAGGAATAATGAAACCTACTGTAGGTGGGTTAGTAGAAATCATTACTGAGTGGCCAAGTAGTGCCCGCAGACATTCCTCTTGACAAAGGATACTCACACTGTGGTTGTCAACCTTAAAAATTCTTGCTTTCTTTGCAGATTTACCAGGTTTAATATGCCTTTCACACATTTCACTGAACACCAACACTGCCCATATGTGCCTCTTTTGTCTGTCTTTGCCCGTGTGTTTGGCTTGTGGGTGGTCAGGAAAGGGTTAAGTGTTGTGCTCCATCAACAGTGCTTTAAGAGTTTGCTGCAGGCTACTGCTTCAGCCTTTAAATACAGTTATCTGACACATCCCAGCTGGGAACAGGAAAAGAGGCTGAACGGCTGAGCCACTCTCTAGCAGCGAGCCACAGTTCTAACCATCTAGTGCGGCAGCTTCACATTGCTCTGGACAGCATGAAGACTCTGGTAATAACCTCTCTGCTAGCAATGTGGCTGGTGGCAGCCGTTGCCTGGACATCTGCTTCTCGAGTAATAGCAAGATCTCTACCTGACAAAGACCTGAAAGGATACATCAGCGACCATTCAGAATCAAGGAGGGATGTGGTAGGAGCATCTTTTCTAACTTCACGCTTTTCTGCCACTGCCAAACATTTATGACAAAAAGTGACTTACTTGATCCAGAATTTGCAGATATTATTCAGCCAATGCACTGAAACTGACATCAGGTAAAACTAAACTTTTAACTCATAAAATCTGACCTTTGGCCAGATAACTAAGTTAAGCAGCCCATAACTAAAGTATAGAGTGCATTATTCAGCCAACTGTACAGTCAGTGGAGAATTCAAATATACTTAATGTGTATAAAATAAAACTGCAACAGCATAGAAACAGTTAAACAGGACAAGAAATTGCAGACTCAAGTGTAAGATCAGTGAATTACAAAGACATAAGGAATTTCTCAAAGGGTGCTAACATGTTGGAACCAATCAGGTGGATTGTTGAATAGCAATCAGGAATTGAAAAAACAGTCTAAAATAAAAAGTAATTAATAAACTGAAAGCCCCAACTCATTAATTTCTCACATTTTCAAAATATGCAATACTCAATCCAAGATTTCATATGAAAACGGACACTAAAGTGTTGCCATTCACCCGATAACAGCATCAGTGACGTTTAACAAAAATGGTTAAGCACGACCCCCCTGCAGTTAAAGGACTGTTCCACCAGAATCCCTTAGGCACAGAGGTCAAAGGCTAAGAATGCATCAAACTGAAAAGCCCTTCCCATTGGCCCACCTCAGGAAGCGTGGGCCTGCTCCAGTGTGCAGTGACAGACTGGCTACATGTTTACAACAGCCAAGGTCAGGTCAGACCCAGCAGCAACTCACGATGATGGAACAAAAAAAAGTATTATTGTCAGGGACAATGATGGCATAAATCTTATTTCTAAAAATCAAACAGCACTAATTCCAAAAGCTACCATGCTGTAATCTGCATCTGGGCCTCACATCAAATTGATGACAGCTGCTGTTAATATTGTAAAAAGTCAGGGTCCATTGACAACTTATGGTGAATTATTATGACTCAAATGTCAAAAGGACCCTGATAGAGCAACAATACGGAGCAAGAGTTTGAGCTGGCTGCATGTTAAAGCTTTTTGAGATCACAACTCCTGTGCGAGCTGGTGACCAAATTTGTGATATGTTTGGCTGCAAGCTACCATTTAACTGTGTGTAAAATAACTTTAGCTGTCATGGTGGTGAAGGTGGTTAAGATGTTATGAAGAACAGGTGCTTTTGAAAGATGGTCCCACATTGGAAATGCTCCAAAATCCAAACAAACAAGAGGGAAAACTGGTTCCAGAGTTGTAAAGTAAAGAAAACTGGTGCAGAGGCCTTAAAGTCAGCAGCAAAGATGGCACCCCGTGCCAAAAACCACTACGTAACCATCACAACCACAACAGTTTCTGTCGGGTGAGAATTTGGTCCATCTTTGAATACGGCACAGGTTTTTAGGCAGACATAGTCTAGAGAATACATATAGCTGGTGTTTTGGTCAATAAAAACAATGAGACGGTGTTTAAAAAATGGACCTAGTTGGTTATAAATGAATACCATAAACACAAATCATATCATTACCATAAAGTATAGTGAAATTAATTGTGTGGGTATTACTGCAATCTATGCATACCTCTCAAAGGACCAACAAAATTGAATTGAACTGTTGCTTTTGGATATACAAACCTGTGATTTTATTAACACATTACGTCTTTAATCAAACAACGAGATTCCAGGTTTAGCCAAGCGCAATGCTACAAAGATATTTCGACAAGTTTCAGGTCATCTGCAGAAAGTCTCTACCAAAAAGGGCTGTGGGTAAATGGAACAAGCCTCTTTCCAAAATTGCTGCCAGTCCAAACTTAACTCAAGTAAGGAGGGCTTTATTTTAAAAATGTTATGTTCTTCTGCAGAGAGAAGCCCCTCTCGAAGATGAAACCCCTATGAGCCCAATTGCAGGAGGAAATGGAACTGGTAAGTTTTGCTCACACACATACGGTAAAAATTAAGAGACCCCTGCAAAATTATTGGTCTCTGTGATTTTCTCTAAAAACAAACATTTCTATCAACTCGTTAACATTCATTTGAAAAGAAGGTGAAGATACCAAAAGAGGTTCAACTCAAAAAGTTCATATTCAGCTTTTTTTGATGGCCTGTGCGCATCTATCTTTTGCCTGATCACTTAGCGGAGGTTTTCAATGGTGATTAGGTCTGGGGATCGAGCTGGCCATGACAAGGTCTTGATCTGGTGGTCCACACCTTGATCGACCGACCTGCCTGTGTGGACCATTGTCCTGCTGGAAACGCCGGTCAGCTCAGTGATCTCAGTGTAGCACAGGTCTACTTTTGATCATGACACTTACGGACACGTTGGGAGGAGGGGCGATTTTTTTTACGGTTTTGTTTTGTATTTTCCAACATAGGGCAAATAATTTTTTCCACCATCCCAATTAAAACCATTTAAAACCTGCATTTTTTTCTGTTTAGGTGTGTTCTTTGTCTAGCATTTTAATTTGTTTGATGATCTGAAATGTTCAAGTGTAACAGAAATGGGGAGAACACTCTTTCACACCACTGCATGTAGAGTTTCTGATTTTGGAAAATTTTGTAGTGGTCTCTTAATTTTTTCCAGAGCTGTATATAAAGAGTGAGAGAGACAGAGAGAGAGAGAGAGAGAGAGAGAAAGACAGAGAGAGAGAGCGAGAGAGAGAGCTTCTCTCCTGGTGAAATGGTCCCTCCCACTCATGGACTGTATGAATGCAAGTGCAAATGTTAAAATGGAGAATTGGAATTCAAAACCAAACTAAAACAGAATTGTTCTGTATACTGCTTTAGTCCATACATGGACACATAAGTGAGATAGACAGGCTGAAAATATGCAAAACAATTAAATGTTACATATTTTTTGCATTTACAATTGCCATTTGACATTAACTGCTTTGGACTGAGTGAAAAAGCTGTTATGTACTGTATATTATGTATAAAATATTAAGAGAAAAGCTTTTTAGTGACTTAACTACCATATCAACATATTAGTGAGTTGATGTTTAGTGACATTAAACATGTGTTTATTGTTGGGGACATACAGCAATGTCAAGCTGAGCTGAATATGCGTTTCTGTAATCATTCGCTAGTTCCGTGCTCTTTATTTACTTCACCGGAGATGAATTATTGTTGGGTATTTTCCCCAAATAAAAGCAAATTGTTTGAACTTGTTAGTCTGATTCAGAATGGAGCTAACAACACAAGTGCTAAAAGCATGACGATTGTGTTAAAAGCATGACGATTGTGTTAAAAGCATGAGGATTGTGTTGCAGACCTGCCGACATGCTTGCTGTGTGTGTGCCTGACTGGATCAGTGTACTGTGAGGAGGTCCTCCCACTTATGATGAGTGTTCCCACACTGCCGAAGGAGACAGCGTACCTGTACGCCCGTTTTAACATGATTGAAAAAATCAGCAACGGCGATTTTGCCGATATTGGTAAGATGATTTTTGTTCCATTATACATTATTTTTCATTCCGTCACTTGAAACTGATAAAGCAATGCTTCAGGGTAGCAAATACTCTTAATACCAACACACCAATTCCGTTTGACAAAACACTTCCTGTCATCAAAACCACAATTCTCATCTCGTCATATTTTATCTTACTATCTCAATGCTACTTTGTGTATCTACACAGCTTCAAGCCCATTTCTCGATTTCAAATGGAACCTGGTTAACGATAAAGCTGTAACAAATCACGAAATTGTTAGTGTAATGGTCATTTTACTACAGAAGTTCTTTTAATAATTATTTACACTATGTATTTAAAGTGACATATAACACAATTAGTGACAACTACACTGATGAACTCAGGAACAACATCCAGCAACTAATGTATAACTATGAACTGATTTTAAAACCATTGATGGATGGGTTGAAAATTGAAAGGATTGTTTGTTTTTGTTGCCAGTATAGATTATAGGGTTAACCTCGAGTGTATATTCAGAATATGATATAAGTACTGTAAATTTTCCTCATATATTAATTTCCTTGAAAGGTGCGTTATTATCAGAGCATCCTTAATGAGGGCATAATAAACTTGTTATTAGTTCATAAGTTAGGGCGCTGGTGGCTCAGTCTGTTGGGAACTGGACCGAGATGAAGGATTCGAGTTTCGAGTTCCGGTGCGGACCAAATACGGAAGGTTTTCTGGTAGTAGGGGGAGGTGCCAGAGCACTGCTGAGGTACCCATGACCAAGGTGTTGAATCAAGAAATGCTCACATAGGGCCCTAGAGCAAGTCATACAGGGATGGACCCCACCTTCGTCCCCAAAAGGGACAAAGCGGCCAAGAAGACGAACAAACAGAAATAACTCGCTAATCAGAGACAAAGAAGAACCTTGATTAAGTAAAGTAGATTAAATAAGACAGTGTGCTTAATTTACAGCCTTGGAATGTTAAGAACGAAGGAAACAAACATTGTTTTAACTCTGTCCTCCACTGCATCTATCCACAGTGACTCTGAAGAGGATTGACTTGACAGGGAACCAGATTTCTGAGATTGAGGATGGGGCCTTCTCTAAACTAACCCTTCTGGAGGACCTGAATCTCTCTGAGAACCGACTGGTCAAACTTCCGATGCTTCCAGACAAACTGACATACTTTAATGCCAACAACAACCACCTCAAAACTAGTGGTGTCAAAGCTAATGCTTTCAAGGTACACACTTAAACCATAACTTTACATGTGAAAGTCCATTTGATCCTTTAAGATCCAATAGTGGACTGCCTCCAAAAATAGGAAAAAACATGTTATAGCCAACATAACAAAACATCATTAAACTATTTAGGCGAATGCAGAAAAGGTTTCACAATTTATCGTATCTGTAAAGCTAAACTTAAGTAACTACAGGATATCTGTTCAAAAAGCCACTCAAAATGAAGAGACTCAGAACCAGAACCAGAATGGGATTTACTGGACGTGTCTGCTAACATATGAGGAATTTGACCTTTCATTTTTGCAAATATCAAGAAAATGGGCTAAACTCAGCAAATACTGGCTGTGTCACACTGTTATAAAAGTTACATATCCTCTAAACATCTCCAAACACAACCACTTTTAAGACTGAATCTAATTTAATCTTGATCTGTCTCCCAGAAAATGACCAAGCTGCGCAACTTGCTGCTGGCGGACAACCGGCTAGAAGCCGTCCCATTCATCCCCGACAGTGTTCGGATCGTACACCTACAGGTTTGAATCACAGTTCAAAGAGCTACTTTCAACATTTGTATGGTCTCTATTATAACTAATTTTTGGCAAAAATGCAATACTGTTTTCAAGCAAACTTCAAACAAACCAGACTAAGGATGCAACAAGAGTCTCCAAATGTAGAAAAATACAATCTCCCTTGTTCACTGCAGGACGGCTGAGTTTAGGATCTTTAAAAAACACACGCACACACACACTTAACATAATGTTGCAGAATTGTGGGCTATAAATTTTGGACTGGCGCCAACAAAACCTCCGAACAACTCAACACTGGTGATGTGGACTGGTGTAAGTATTTCATGTTATACATTTTCTCCTAGCATGTTTAACACTGAATTTAACAAAAATGTTTAAAAATCAGAATGTAGAGTCATTTTTTAATCGATTTAAAGTTATTTTGCTGTTTTTTGGTAATGTTATTGTTGGGTTATTGTGCCATGTTTGCTGAAGTAGATACAAATCACCACAATAAACCATTTGTTAAGTTAATACCCTCAGTCGTTGCGTCATTAGCTAAACAAAAAGACTTCTTCTAGCTGCATATAACGTAAAGAAACTGCGTGTATTGCAACATTATCAATAAGAACTGACCCCTGCTGTTGTGCAAACTCAATTAAAACACTATCCGCAAATGTGTTTCCTAAATTATTATTAACATTGATTTTTTTCTTCTCTGTTTTCTTTGACAAGAACATTTGGACCAAACAAGATCAGAGATGCTCAGGAAACGCAGCTGTTTAAATAAAGGTTTAGTAAAGGTTTGCACGTCCAACCTATGTGCTTTAACCTCAGTTTATCTCCACTTACTTTTCCCATCTCTATGTTTTTCTCCATTATATTTTAAAATGAACAAGTATGTGTAATTTTTTTTTTTTACACATTTCAACAAAAAACTTGACATGGTGGAGCCTCAACCTCAGCTGGGACGCCATAGCTGACAGATTTCAAGCAGATCAGATTATCAGTGCTCACACTCTTTGATTGCTGGATTGTTAATGTTTATACATGAATATTATTATCAATAAAGGTCCAGCGAAAGCAAATGGAAGAAGTTTCGCCTCTCCGTGGGTTCAGGGGAGAGGGGAAACGTCTTCCAGTTGCTTCCATTGATCCAGTTGACTCTTTTTTCAGACCATTGTGGATTAATACGAGCTGGATGATTGGGAACCTACGTGGACATATGTGAATATATTGTTTCCTTGTTTCTTTTTCAAATAAATGAGAAAATATGTTTTTGTGTGCTTTTAGTATTTAATCCAAAATGCAAGACTATGTTGTACAATGTTGAAGTATAGTAATGCTTTGTGTGTATTTTACATCTAAAGCATGCCAATTAGCCCTAGAAATCTATTTTTTATTTATCCTCAATGGGCTTCTTCGTGAATGATTAAATTGTATAGTATAAAAATAGCTAGGCATATGATAAATATAAGAGAAACTATAGAACATGTAGCTAGATGTGCAAACGCAATGGCTATAAATTGACATACTCCAGACAAAGGAATGCACCACAACTATGAAATCGTCTAACTTGGTCAAACATGTCTTCCATAGATAAAGTAGTTGTCAGGCACAATCGCAGGTACAGCCTGAACACTCTGGTTAAGATGTGCTCTGTGTATTTGACCAAAACATGTTGTATTGCGCCACATCATACTCAGCCCCACTTCTGTCACCTCCAAAAAGCTGTTTTAAACACCTCACCTTCAAGCCACTTTGTCCCTTGCAGCCTTCCTTTTCCCAACCCAGCTCATATTTATGCTATAAAATATTAAATCCTTTCACCTATTCTTTGGGATCGTGATCCCATGACCAGGGAGTTGCCATTCTCCGTCACATTTCAAATGGCTCCCGATATGACGCACTGAAATTAATTTAAAAGATGCCAGAAACCACAGGAGAACAAAAAGCTTCAACCATTGTCAGTGTTGTAATCCCCTGAAGGCAGATATACTGTAGGACACGGCTGTCAAACTGCAGTAAAATAACCATACGACACATTCAGCAGTCTTAAAAGTCCTAATTCTAGCCTCAGCTAGAACTGACTGGGAGACATGATAATAACGTCATGATTGTTATTACTGTTAGTCCCTAAGTCTCTTCTTTTCTTCTCTTTCAGAACAACAACATCACTGAAGTCAACGTTAACACCTTCTGTAAGTCCAATGACACATACTACCTACGGCCAAGCCTGAGTGAAGTCCGCCTGGACGGTAACCCGGTGATGCTGTCCAAGTACCACGACAGCTTCACCTGCATGAACGTCCTGCCTGTTGGAAAGTACCGCTGAGTAGGCAGTATTTCTTTAAGAGAGCACTGTTGCTAAAGGAGGGTTTTTCCATAACAAATGCTGAGGGAATGAGTGACATTCTAAAAAAAAAAATTCTGGGAAACGCTACAAAACTTTCCTCCCAATCTCCAGCTTGTCAGGTCAAAATGCAACGACGTTTTCTATTTCCATTTTCTGATGAAAGAGACGCACCAGGCATCTGCATATTCCCATCATTAACGGCATTAAATCTGGCCAACCCCACCTGAATTTTTCAAGCTTGCCTTTATATAGCAAATCCCTCCTGGTAAACCCCAAATTTCAGCAGACAACGCAGATGAAATGTCATAGATCTCCTACAGTTGCAGATGAACCAAATGGTCCATTTGGATGAATGAGAACCATGTAAAGCACATCTACTACAGTCCCAAGTCAAAAGGAGTGTAGCTTCCAGGTTTTCACAGTCAAAAATAGTGTAAAGTAAAAACTTGTCCGTTTGTGTAGATATCAAGATAAATACATTTCTACAACAATGTTTTAGGTATATTTTTGGTAAATGTAACTAGTTATAACATCTCCGGTATTGATTCTGAACACAGCAGACCAGAGTAACAGTGTTACAGTCCTGGCACAGTTGGATCACCAGAGAAATCTTCAAATTTCACTTGGATATAAAGACAATTCCAATTGTAAAAGATGCGATAAGCAGATGAATTCAAATGAAACTGAATGTCCTGTAATGAGCATTACTGAGGGGCAGCGAAGTTCCACTTTAGAACAAATAAGTGAAATTCAGGTTATCTTTGAGGTTAACAGATTAAAAATATTCAGTGTTTAATGTAAAACGTGCTTTTATAGTTGAAGTGAGGCTTCCTCGTTACGTGATTGTGTGAACTGATTGCATCTTTAAGAAATACTGCATTAAAAACTTTTGCATTTTACTAATATTTCCATATTATGCTTACTTTACTTAGCTCTAGTACAAACTGGGATTAATATATCTCTGTACTATAGTAATCAAAATTACCTGTTATTTTGTTTGCTTTTAAAATGTAACTCTTCCAATAGTTTAACAAGTACTTACTGATGTGAATAAAACATTAGTGTACAGCAAGATGTGTATGTAACATTGTTAATGTTATAAGATATTTTAATAAAGTTTAAATCTTTAATTAAACTTGGTCAGTCTTTACGCTGTGTTCCAGACTCAGTTGAACTAATTACAGTGTTTCCTGATGACCAAAGTTTGGTTTATACGAACAATAAATTGCTAGAAAAAGATAATCCCACCTGTCTCCTTACCCAGGCTGGTTGGCCAAATTCCAAAATGGTATTCCCAAGAATCCTGTGATACTGTGAATAAATTGACTTTAAAGCTTATATATACAGTATGTAACCTAACATCACAGTTGTATAACTAACGGAGGAGAAATTAGCCAAATGTTACCAAGGGCTGCAAAATTGATGGTGACATGAATAAATAAACTTTTTGAAATGTACTTTTAATAAGAAAATGCTACTGGATATACTTCAGGTACTGCAGCAGGATACAGTTCATACCAACTAGCATAGGTAACAACTCTCCCTGTTTCTATGGATCTGAAGGAACGCCGTGCCAGGGAGCATAGGTGTGTCGGCTCCAAGTGTGATTTAGTGCATCATTAACAATTTGCACTGGTTTGTGGAGTCTGAAATAAGATTGTTGAGCTGGTCCAGAATGCTGCTGTTCAGGTGTTGACTAGAGACCACAGTAGTCCAGTCTTGGCTTCTCTACGTTGGCTGCCTGTTAAATTTAGAGATTTCAAAATCCTCCTCCTCACATATACGGCGATTCGTGTTCTCGGTGAACTTATAACTCCTGATCATCCAACCAGAGCACTGTTCTCTCAAAACACAGGTTTACTTGTAGTTCCTATGGGTCCCAAAAGTGGCATGGGGCAAAGGCTTCAGCCCCCAGTCTGGAACCCGGGAGGCAGACTCAGCACCAGTGTTTGAAACCAGAGTTTTTGACAAGGCTAATCAGACAAGGCTCTGTTGCTGCTCCTAGTTCTGTAAGGACAGACACGGACACCTTTGATTTAACACAATAGTAGTTGATACTCAACCCATGAAAGTTATAATTTTCCTATCAGCACAATTTTGTCCTGATAAATATCAAAGACAAGTTTGACAATCTGGGGACGATATTATGAACAGTCAATGACGATGGACCATTCATGCCTCTGTTTGGAGTCACCTCCACCGGGATTGTGGGAGGTCCCAAAGAAGACCCACCAGGGCCTGGGGAGAACATGCAAACACAGTTCCAGGGGATTCAAATCCAGACCCTTATTGCTGTGAGCCCACAATGCTAACCAGCGCTCCGCCGTGCCTCCGGAAGTCAAGTTATTGACAACTCTACTGCACTGTTACACAAAATGGATCGGATACCTTTCTGGAATCGATGATCAATAACCTCATCAGCCTCAAAAAAGACTTAACGGTATTGGGCATAAAAACTGAGCAACAGCCAAACATTCAGTCAGGGTCCCTATGAGGTTGGACAAAGTTTGCGTGAACAGACTGAACAGTAAATAACATTAGTTCAAGTCAGAACAAGTGGGCAATCTGAAGGGAACCATTTTGTTAATCTCCAATTTTTGATGATTCAACAACCCATTTAAACAATGTAAAAAAAATACCGTATTTTCTGGACTATATGTCACTCCGGAGTTTAAGTCGCACTAGCCAAAAAATGCATAATAAAGAAGAAAAATAGATATATAAGTCGCACTGGACTATAAATCGCATTTTGGGGGAAAATTTATTTGAGAAAATCCGAGACCAAGAACATACATTTCATCTTGAAAGGCAATTAGCATGGATTAGCAATAGGGTTACGGTATGCTAACGTAACAAATTCAGCTACATGACCCACAACGAACTGAGTACGTGTCTGCTTTGTTAACGTAACATATTAACAGTTATTCAGATAACTATAGCATAAAGGACATCCGAGCAAGTTTACTAAACAATCAAGTCTAACTCCATAGACGAAGCACCGCTTCTTCTTCTGCGTCGCTAAAGGAACACGTTCCTCAGGTACACACGCCTAGAGCGCCCCCTTGTGATTGTCAGTGTGAAAATAATGAACATGTGAAATTCTGTAATAATGTATTTATTTAAGTCGCTCTGGAGTACAAGTCGCACCCCCTGACAAACTATGAAAAAAAAGTGCAACTTATAGTCTGGAGAATACGGTAAATGTTGATAAACTGCTTGTTGATAAAGGCTCGGATGCGAGTTACAAAATCATTAAATTAGAAGCAACTGAAAATCCAGGATGGAGGAGTAGAAACCCATTCGAGAGTGGACAACCCGAAGGTCCAGGGACAAAATGGACATCGCCTGACCCAGGATCTGACCCAGACATGGGACTTTTAAAGAACTACAATGAATCCTCCCTGTGAGATCCATGATGTCCTTGCAGGTTTATTTATTTTATCTACCACTGACTATGAGGAAGGAGCCAGATGGCAGGCCATTTGAAATCTGGCAAGAGCAACGTGCACATTACTGTGGACATGATCTGAACAGCAAAGAGAAAACTGCTAATGAATTCTGTAGAGACCAAAGAAGAATAGACAGGTTTCAGCAAACAAAGCTTTGGGGCTGCTCATCCCCCTTTTCCAAGTGGGAGCCCACTTTACCGTCACCCTCACTGAACACACAATATTGATAAGATATTTCACAAAAGCTGTATTTCACTTTAACATGGCTCTGCTTCATCATGCCTGCGGATTTGGTGTCCAGCTGCATCATCTCTGCCGTCAAGCAGGAGAGAAGCAGGAGATTACTTCATAATTTATGTTGGTTTTTCCCCCCCATTCTCTTCATTTTTTCAACCAAAGTTGGGACGACGTGTTTCATTCGATCGCAGCTGTACAGCAAATGGACCAAAGTAGATTAAAATGGCCGAGAGACGTTGAACCAGCAGGAGAGGCTCATTTATTCCCGACACAATCAATCTGGCGATATTTTAAAAACAAACAAGCACATAAATAAATAACTGAGTAACAAACTACCGTCTTCTATGAAGCCGTGGTCGCCTCACGTCGACAGTCGTCGAATCAGATCAACCCCAAGTGAGCAACCTTGAGCTTGGTTCCAAGTGATAGACCTGACTGACTGACAGCTACTGAGGGATAGCAAAGGATTTAAATGTCATTTAAATTCCAGTCACATACTTTAGTAGCACAAACATCCACTGTATTACATGGCCGTCTGCCAGAATGGAAAGTTTGTGTCAGTGTCTATATGTAGAGACATTTAACATCTGTCCCCAGTGGAAACATAGCGTTTGGTAGTTGGACACATGCCTACAAATGTCTGCGGTATTTAATTACAAGGTAGCAAACCTTCATCTGCCATTTTGTAGTTGACTCTGACTGGCCGATTAATACTGTGGTCAAGAAGCAAAATCTTTGGATTCCTCGAAGTGTTGTGCAGAAATTCTCCCGTCTTTTGGAGCTCGTCCTTCGGTTTGAGTGCACATTTGTGCTTGTGTGGTAAATGCATGGAAATGGCCATAAATATAAACTTAAAACAAAAAAGTGAGAGATTTTTATTTCTTTGTTGTAACAATGATCCTCAAATGGTGCCACTTTCGTATGGAACATGCCTTTGTGGGATCAGCAGCAGAGACGAGGGCCATGAAATACTGGACGAATAGGTCATAGGAATGTGTCCTCTACCTCCCCAACACTAGGTGGCGATATGCGTCTTTTCAGCTGGTTAATGACGTCCCATTCTGTCCCATAATAAACAACTGGGCATCAGCATTTTAAACAACAGGAAGAAGGATAATGGTACAGATTTCTTCATCTCATAGGTCATGCACATGGTATTTATTGTGCCCTCCCTTCTTCTGCCACTGACTTTCTTGGATAGTTTTGTTCCGGGGGGGTCACACACCAGGTCTGTGGAGCATGTGCACATGCGTTGTCTAGTTTAACGCTAGGGATAGGGCGAGCACCCATATCAGTGGGACTAACAGGTACTGTCCGTACATGTCTTTGCGTTGTCCAGTGATGGTCAGACTGGGGAAATAATTTGGTTTTTAACGCGCCATGCAGAACTACTGACTGTTGAGGAACGGCGCCCCAATTTTTTACCAGTGTTTGTCACCAGTCAGCCGGTGCGATTGTGTTGGAGCCTGACGAAGCTCATTTTACAAGAGCTCGATGGAGTTAAGGTCAGGACTGCTGGCAGGTGCGACGATATGGGACCGTCCCAGGCAGCAGGATCCCACCTCAGTACCTGGCTGCACCAAGACCACCTCCAACGATGACAAGCCTTGCTTTAAAAATGAGGATGGTGCCATCTCACACCGTCACCCTGGAGCCGGGCCTTATCATGGAACATATGGCTGCTGACTGGCAGAACCTGGGAGAGTTGGCAAAGTTCTCACGGGTGCTGCTGATCCAACAAGGCTCTCCAAAGGTCTAGAAGTGATCAGCACACCTCAGAAACCAAAGAATTAACCAAACACAAGTTTCCTTTATGTAAAATCTGAATAACGTCGTCCAGAGTACGGAAGAAAAAGCAGTGAGTTTGCACTGGTTCTCTTCTTCGTTTAGTTTTTTAAAAGGACATCCATCCATCCATCCATCCATCCATCCATCCACCCACCCATCCATCCACCCATTCATCCATCCATCCATCATCCACCCACCCACCCATCCATCCATCCACCCATCTATCCATCCATCCACCCATTCATCCACCCACCCACCCATCCATCCATCCACCCATTCATCCATCCATCCACCCATTCATCCACCCACCCACCCATCCATCCATCCACCCATTCATCCACCCACCCACCCATCCATCCATCCACCCACTGACCAATCCATCCACTCACTCACCCACCCATCCATCCACCCACCCACCCACCCACCCATCCATCCATCCATCCATCCATCCATCCATCCATCCACTCACTCACCCACCCATCCATCCACCCACTCATCCATCCACCCACTCACCCATCCATCCATCCATCCATCCATCATCCATCCACTCACTCACCCACCCATCCATCCATCCACCCATTCATCCATCCATCCACCCATCCATCCATCCACCCACCCATCCATCCATCCATCCATCCACTCACTCACCCACCCACCCATCCATCCACCCACCCACTCATCCATCCACCCACTCACCCATCCATCCATCCATCATCCATCCACTCACTCACCCACCCATCCATCCACCCACCCACTCACCCATCCATCCACCCACTCATCCTTCCATCCATCCATGGGGAGGACGTGCAGGGCCTACACAGAAAATCCCAACCCACAATCAACCCAGTAGTTATTGATCTAAGGCTGCTGCATGATGGTGAAAACATTCCCGTAAAATGCTCTCGTAAAATAAGGGGAAACATTTTGCAACCATCTGATGCAACTTCAGAACCCAGGAGGCAAACCGGTGCACCTGGTCAGAAAGGTGCTCAAGGTAACCAATTCCACTGTTGACTGATGGGATCTCAGCGGGGTGTAATGGTGAGGCTAAATGCTCCCCTCTCACCCTAACCCAAAACTATGTGTGTCACAAACACAAACGTAAACGACTAGGCTGACTTATGTTCCCTGGTAATGAACGCAGTGCTGCGGAGGAGGATTGTTTGGATCTACCTGGAAGTGCTGGAAGGTTTGGCGCCGCTCATCACATCTGTTGGAGAAGGTCCTGAGGGTCCTGAAGAAGAGAAGAAGATTCCAGTCCTCTTCCATTCTGGAATGAAAGTGGAATCGGTTGATTGTTAAAGGGTAACGTTTATTGATCAGCATTGCAGTGAGGTTTGAAACATGTTCCTTTAGAATAGCGAGCAATTGCACAACAACCACAGGAGTTGTGTCACCAGAAGCGCCTCGTCACACACACATCAGGAGATTCAAAACTAATTAGTGAATTGTTGAGTTCTGGCTCTGTCTGCGTGGATCAATCTTTATTTTCGGGGACATCGCAATCCGCGGAGGGATTTCCCAGAGACCCGCGGCTCGAGAGCAGCCTGTCGACTTTTTCCAGATGTCTCGCGGATGGAAACATGCTCTCCGAGATGGAGCTCGACCAAAAATGTCGGACTGATTCTGGTTTGATAACTCTGGACCGACCAAATGCGGTTTCGCTCCTGCATTCAGACGCGTCTGATAGTCGTTAATAGCTATATTTACATGACAACATTAAACTTAACCAGAACCAGGTGAGATGCTAACGATGCTAACGTTTTTATGTTTGGGTCCTGTTCTGATGCTCTAGGTAGAATATGACATGCGGCTCTCGTTTATGCTCATTTTACACACGGACGATGAGCCAGTTACTGTTCTGTTCTGATTTATTTTAAAGTGATAATCTATTTTAATCCAACTGCAGAACACTGACAAAGATGTGACTTAATTCTTTGAGAAAACAAGGTGAGTTGGTCAGTTGGTCTTTAAAAGTGCGCCTCGCTTCTGGGATGAATATTTTTGGATGAATCACTGACCACTGAATGTTGAAATCTCACTCCGTTAATTAGACCCACGTTATTCCATCAAGCTTTTTATTATACAAACATGCAGCACATATGGAATCCATTAACATCTATTTGTAATAATAGCAAATTCTATTAAAGGTTTTCCTGAAATTCTCTTTTGTTTGTTCAAATCCTGATCTTCTGGACTTAAACTCAACGAGTCAAATTTGTTCCAGATATTTTGAAGCGTCTTGACAAGGAAAGTTCGTAAACATCACCTAGCAGAGCTACAAACAGAACTTTAGTTTTTTTTTTACGATGGGTCACGCAAATGAGCCGGCGTTAAAACGTAGCCAGGAAGGAGCGACAGCCGCGTTCACGCCTCAGAGCGAGCGATAACGACGTCGCCCTCCAATAAAGTTAAATCAACAAATCTAACTGGTCTTTGCTCCACAGTGTCAACAGATCACTCCCAAAGCACCAACTCATGCTAATCTGATGGCCACTTTAATCAATCCACAGATGTTTTTTTTTTACTAGATTCTATTCTGGGTTGTAAACACAAATTATTCTTCCAGTTCTGATCTTTGCGGTCCTAATTTTAACAGTCCTTGGCTGACAACGAGGCTATCACAGATATGTAAAGTCAGTTTTATTGACTCAATCTGAATTTTATCTGAAGCTTCTCCAGAAAGTTTCCAGCTGGACAACTTGATCTTACAGTAATGTTGGAAAATTCGAGTTGGTTTTATTCCTGACTGAGGTCGTTGTTCTCCATCCCTAAACCAGCCATTGGCAAGAACCCTCTGCTGCATAAGATGTGACGACGGCACAGATGCAGATACGGCAAAGTGTGGCCATGAAATTCTATTATTTTCAGATCTATTCGAATTTCAGTTGGCGTCGGATGGAGAAAAATGACTTTTTTTAAACATCAGCTGGGGCCCAGCGGTGATGTAAGAAACGTTGAGGCTTTAATCAGCACCAGATCTCAAGGATAATTTATGAACTTGTCTGCAAGACAGCTGAGCCCAGTTGAGGCCCAATGTGATCCAGGCCAGCTGAATGTTAGTAGTTGCTCTTACCCAGATAGGAGGCTGCTAAAGCTGCGCAGGTCGAAGGCATCCATCACAACATTCAGGTTACTGATCATCCTCTTTGACCCCTGAGCCTCCTGCAAAAGACAGACTTTTAAGGAACATTAAAACATCCTGGAGACCTCTACGGCTCTGATATCGTTCTTCACATCACCAAGATGTCAACTTATGCCGGACTAGCGACCAGTGTAGCTGAGATACTTTGTGACGGGCCACTTATGAGCAGCTGTCAGAGGAAACCCAAGACAGAACTGTTCAAACACTGAAGCTCAAACAGATTACAAGGGAGATAAGGAGCTCTCTTCCCAGCCTCATTCCTATTTTAATGTTTTCACTGGTCAGGTTTTTCATCTGCGCTTCCTTCCTCCTTGTTGCCGCTTTAACGTCACAGCCTTGAGATGAAACTTTTCATTATGTCTTGAGGAGGGAAAACTCGTTAACCCCTTTCTCCTGGACGCTCCTGAGAAACGTTGGAATAGCGTGCTACCTGCAGGGAGCAGCAGTGGGGCAGATGTGCGTTCTTCTGACGGACAACATCAGTTACAACAAAAGCCATATAACAAATGATCTGCTACCTCTAAAGCAGTTTACTCTGATACTTGAGCAGATCGGCCTGTTGGACAGCTGCTGCAACCAAATCTGAGTGGACTTGGGAGACAACCACTGAATGTGGACCTCTGTTGCTCTCTGCTGGCGACAGCGGCTGCAGTCTGTTCTGCAAGATGGTAGCTTTCTTAGCTAGTGCACTGGTTGTGTTTTGGCCAAGCGTCCTCTGACATCCTTGGCCAACGGTATGTGGCAGATGACTAGACTGACACCTAGTATGGAACTATGCTAGCCTGCTGCTGAGTTTTCATGAGTAAATCGGAAATATTCCTTTTCAAGAACTAACACAAGGGACCAACTAAGGTTAATCGGTTGGGTTCTTCTCGCCAGGAGTATAGTGATGCAGAGATCCTGTCATCCAGTGCACTTGGAAGTGACTCTACCTTGATCTCAGAGAGCCAGAACTCCATCTGAAAGTCCATGTCGCCACAATGGCCTGCTATAAACAGATGCTGGACCTGTTTACTGCCACCTAGCACACAAAGACATGTTAGGATTTGGTGAGATTGGGGTAAACAATTGTAATATAATGTTTATTTCAAATGAGTAATGTACTTGTGACCTTGCTGAGGCAGACATTAGCCAATCGATCTATAAAGAACAGAGACATGTGGGATCTTACTGCTTTGGAGAGTCTTGATCTTGCAGCTTTTCATGCTGATGCCATTGATTTCAGCCTGCCATCTAAGAGTCTTTCTCAGCTCTTCTACCTCCTCCTTTAGTTTCAAAACAAACTCTTCCTTCTCCTCTTCGTCTGCTTCTAGAAGTAATCTGTAAAAGGTTAAAACCGGCGTTTGTGCAAGAATTAGGAGTAGGACCAAATTAAGTGAAGTCTAAAAGACTGAAAGGAATAGTAAAACTGACATGGCTGTCTGCATTTGATCTCCGAGGTTGAACGCCATGTTCTTTTGTTGGTCCTGCAGCTGGTCCTGCAACGCTGAAACTTCAGTCTGGAGGTGCTGGATTTGAGCCTCCAGCATCCTCACATCCTCCATCTTCTCCTCACTCATCATCTGTTCGGTTAAGCAAATGCAAAAAATAAGCATAGAACACCAAGATGCAGTCAAAATTCGCAACAAACTTGTGAAGATTTATCCTTAAGTCTACTCTGAATGTTATGAGCAACTGATGACAAGAAGCCAGTGACAGAGTTGAGATTTCATCCGCAGCTTTAGGACACAAGTACAGATGAGTAGATCCTGGTAAACATGAATTCCAATAGATCAACATTTCTTACTTTGCCTACTCACAAAATAAACCTTCCCGTCGTGTCTCTAAAGAATAATACCCAGGTGTGACAGTTTCACCGCCAGATAGCGTTATCTCGTTTTAATGCTGCAGAAATTAGTTTTAATAATCCTACTTGCTAACTTTACGAAAGTCTCTGACGGCGAAAACTGCTAAAACACGCAATCGACAATCGAATGAGTTTACAGTAGTCAACAGTGAAATGTTCTGGTTGTTTTAATGGAGCACATTTATAAATAATCAGTAAATTGGCGTCACTTACTCGCTGTAGTTCGAATGTTTACGACGCCCTTTTGGATAATCGCGGGCTGCGGACTGAACCACTTCTCATGTTTTGCGGGGGTGTGCGGTGTAAAGTTTGTGTCGTGCTCGGGACTGTGCCTCTTTTTGGGTATAAATGTTTACCATAAATATTGTATAGAAAATGTTTAAAGATTCTCAAGGTGACACTGAGCTCTGGTTGGTAAATATATTATAATGTCCAATAGGAGAACTGTGAAAGCCTATACAGAATCTTTAAGGTTGATCTTTTTCAACCATCATAACTTAACACAAAATATAAGAATATATTTCAAATCTAATCAATGTATTATGGTATGGGTTATTTTAAATTTTGTCGATTAATTAAAGTTTGAGGAATGACTCGAGGAACGTTTCGCGTGCGTGGAAACAACTGCGGAAAGAAAAGTCGGCCGGAATGCAACCCCGGACAGATTAAAAAGTGACACCTCATAGGAACACGTGAGGTAGGTAGTTGTCTTTCTTGCCAGAAATCAAATCTCTAACTTCGTATTGGTATGTTTTCTGTACATTAGTTGATAGTTTCGCCTGCTTTGACGTCATGATGTGCAGCTACGTATGTGAATAATTAATGAAAGTGTCTGTACTGTGGCTGAACACATTAAAAACATCAAAACATCGAATGGTCCTGTTGCTTTACATCTTTTCCCCTGTCAGTTTTTGCAATGACAGCAGGATCATGAATGGCCTTACCACTCGTAATTTAATTTAACATCCATAGTGCCGGTTGGAACTAATGCAGCCTCAATCAGGACTTTAATAAATCCATATGTATCGAACTCTCTCTGGACTGTCTGAGTGTAAATCTCAACGTCAAGGCAACAGTTGATATGTTATATATATTATCATAACCATGCTAGTCTTTAGCAGTACTGGGGGAGTTATCAAAATATACATTTGCACTAACAGTACTACGTGTTATTAGTGCTCTGGGCTGACTCTTACGAACAAGGACTCTGCGGGTATTATTTTTGTTGTCCTGTAAAGTGTCGCAACAACAACAGGATTCCCAAAGCTTCTTGCTTTTTAGCCCCTCGTAGTCATGAATGCTGCCATGTACGTCTGACTGCAACTGCATGATGTGAAAAGAAGTGGCTGGGTGTTTTAAGACTGATGTCATCAATCGTTTGTTCAGGGACAGAATCTTGCTGGTTGTGGAGTGATGCAGCGACTGTACGTGGGGGGGTTAAGCCACACTGTCACGCAGAAGGATCTGAAAGATCGATTTGGAAAGTTCGGAGATGTGGAAGATGTGGAGCTGCGAATTCGAAGGGACACAGAAGGTTGGGAATTCAATAACATCATAGTATGTTGGTGACCAAAAAAAAAAAAGAATAATTTGCATGCAATATCACTAACTGCTGAATTAAGTGTAAGCTTTGTAAAATCCATTAAATGACCATCATGGCTCATATCTGGTTTTGAGTTTCAAGCCTTTTGAGTCTTATAGTTAGTTTCAGGTTCTCTGATGCTCCTCTTTTACAGATATTCATCGTTTCACTGTTTTTCTGCAGGTGTTCCCTACAAAACCTTTGGCTACATTAACATCAACATCTCAGATGCCAACCTAAAGAGATGTAAGGAGGCCTAATTCAGTGTTGTCTGCATAAACCAGATCATACTGTGATGGTTTAAAGCTACATTATGGATGCTGAGCCGCACACAGCAATAGTAAAAATAAAAACGTCACCTTTGGCGTTAAATGATCTGTAAGAGTTCTGTGTGTTGCTGCTGTAGGTTTTTCAGTGTTGAACAAGTCTAAATGGAAAGGAGGAACTCTGCGCATAGAAATAGCAAAGGAGAGCTTTCTACAGAGGTGCAGTCATCTTTATGTGCTTCTCGGGCTCCAGGGAGGGGGGGGGGAACTTACTTCAGTACATTCTGACCCGTGAATATTTGTTTTTCTACATGTCAGATTGGCTGAAGAGCGACAGGCTGCAGCAGAACTGGATCCTAAACGTTCATCTGCTGAAGACGAGAGACAGAAGATGCTGGAGTCCCTGAGAGGAGCCGGCGTGGAGAACTTCACCATGAGAGCTGCAGTGCCAGGAACCGAAGTACCAGGGCACGAGGTATCATCCACTATAAGAACTGTAGCCTGTGGAACGCTCCAGGATCTGTTGTCTGAGTTCACTCCTCCGTCATTTAGATTCTCTTAAAAAGATTTTAGCGAACGCAGCGACCCTGTTGTTTGTTTGTTTTTAAGCCTCGTGTGAGGACGGAGGCCTTCACTGTTCTCTCACATTCTCCTTCTGCAGAACTGGGTGGTCAGTAAATTCGGACGCGTCCTCCCCATTCTGCAGCTCAGCCAGCAGAAAGGCATCAAAGTTCGCCCCATGAAGTACGACCCATCCAAATACAGCCACAACATCCGCAGACTGGACCAGTCGGGCCTGGAGCCGGCCACGCCCGTCACTGGTCTCACCTGGGAGCTCCAGGGAGGCGACAGTGACATCAGTAGAAAGAGACGTGGCGAGTTCCCCCCCTTCCAGGCGCCAAAGAGAAGCTGCACAGACGATGTCAAAGTCAACGATCGGGGTCGGGCAAAAACGAGGTGAAGCAAAGAAAGAGATTAGTGATTCCAGGTGTCTGCGAAGTTTTTAAAGAAACATTTCTCATCTCACAATGGGCTGAGAATTTCGTGATCATGAGGAACTGTGATTTTAGTCCTGCCGATGCTCGCCTCTCCTGACATAAACAATCGTTGAACCACAGACCGAACCCGCCGACGGCAGACGTGGCCGACCCTGTGGAGGACGAAGATGACTTTGAAGTAGTGGGACTGGACCACGTGGTGAAATCTGCTCGCTCCTGTCTCCTGGAGAACGGTAACGTTTCAAGAGTCGGGTGTCATTTCCAACTTTTGTGAGTCCTTATTTGTGTAGTCGAGGTCTGTTGTGTGTGACCCCGTCGGCTCGGTCTCGCCGGCTCGCTCGGCCACTGTAGAGTTCTGAAGGATTTCGATTTTTACAGCACCACTGACGCTCAGCTTCAAATTCAAAGTGTTTCTAAGTGAATTGCTGACTAATCCCACATTTGTGCTTCCTGTTGTGAATCCTCTCTCTGAAATAGACGACGAAGATGAGGAATCGTCTTCCTCCAGCTCGGATTCTGATTATGAAGCCATGTTTTCTAATGTCCCCCTCATGAAGATCTCTCTGGCCGACCTTCAGAAGCTCACTGAAGAGTCGCAGCGGCCCTCTGAGGCCGCAGCTCCAGGCAGCCTCGGCCCCCCATCGGAGGAAGAGTCACCCCTCCAGGTGGAGCGACGTGTTCCAAAGAAGGGCACCACGCCTGAGCAGATCCTCGCTTCAATCCTGGAGGACTTTAGGAGGGACGAGCTAAAGGAAAAAAGGATGATGAAGAAAACATGCACGCAAATGACGCTGCCGCCCTTTCGGGGAACCAGAGCTCTGAGAGAGGAGGAGGGAGGCGGAGAGGAAGGGAATAAAATCCAAAAGCTGGACTCTGGTGCTCCTCAGCTGGACCAGAGGACAATGGGTGAGACTGTCGGCGTGCAGAGGAACGGAGAAACGGAGAAGAATGCAGAGAGCAGTGAGGAAGACGAGGAAGATGATGCTTCAGGAGCCTTAAAACCACTTCCAGACAAAAATGAAGACAATATTGTTCTTACACCAGAGAAGGTAGCACCTCCTGCCCATCATAGCAAGGCCTCATCGAGTGAGGAGGAGGAGGATGAAGAAGAAGAGGAGGAGGAGGAGCATGAAGAGGACAGTGAAGAGGAGGAGGACGATGATGAGGACGACAGTGAAGAGGAGGAGGACGATGAAGAGGATGACAGTGAAGAGGAGGGGGAGGAACGGGATGGGAAGGGAAATCGGGCTCCTGTCCAAATGTTCAAGGAGGATGAGGAGCAACAGAGGAAGGACAACATGAGGAGGCTCGCAGCCATCCAGCAGAGACAGAAAGTTACTGAAGAACACAAGAAGGTCATCCAGAGCGCTCTGGCCAAGTTGGTGAGCCACAAAAGGAAGCAAATGTTCCCAGTGATGGTCTTTTTTTCTTTTTTCTTCCTGATTTCTGACTTTATTTTACTATAACAGTAAACCAAATCCTACTCCCGCCTTATTTCTCCAACACTGTCTTCTGTGTAAGGTGCTTCTTCACGAGTCTCACAAAATAATCCTCGTAAGAGCTGCTGGCCACTTAAATATGAAGAATGAGCAGTTCTTTTTTGAATAAGGCACATCTGTTTCCACCCTGATTATAGACGGAGCAAAGGGAATTAGCCCGATCATAACAGACATTCTTCTTCATTAGGACTCTTCAGCACCAGGAGCAGGAAAACACATCATCTTTGACTCTGACGAGGAGGATCATGGGAAAAATTCAGCGGCATCAAAGAAGAGGCTGTTAGAGGACAGCCAGTCTGAGGACGAGACACCAGCCACGGGACATAACAACGTCAGTGTTTCTGAGTCGCAGAGAGGATCCATGATGCTTCCTCCTGCTGTAAAACTGTGTGTGTGTGTGTGTGTGTGTGTGATCAGGTGAAGCCATCGGCTCCTCAGTTGTTTGAAGGCATGGAGGACGAGGACAGTGGCGATGACACCAGGTTTAACATCCGGCCTCAGTTTGAAGGCGAAGCTGGACACAAGGTAAGAAAACCAAGTTTATTCTCTTTGTCTTTGCAAATGTTCCTCATATTTGGTTGTATTGTAGCAGGTGTTTTAGATGGGATGTCAAAGGCTCGCTACCGCTAAGACGCGTGGCGTGAAACGTTGGACGGGTGTCCGCTGATTCTGCTTGTTTGTTCTTCAGCTGATGGAGCTGCAGTCCCGCTTCAGGACGGATGAACGTTTTCGGATGGACTCTCGATTCCTGGAGGATGACGAGGACAAAGAAGAGGAGAAAGGTGGGGCAGCTTATGCTGATACTTTGGTGAAAGCGTTGTTCATTATTTCATTTACCAAATTGACTCTTTGGCCGAAAATTTTAACGAACACAAATGTGACCACAGTCAATCAAATAAAGAGAATATACTGCATCTAAAACTCCAAACCCAGAGTAAACATACATGTCCAATGCCAATTATGGTCTGGCCCACACCTTAAAGCCCTAAAATGACTTATTTATGTTCTGTCAGCGCAAACGGTGTCAATAAATCTTCCAAATTCAACATGTAGTTCCTCCGTTTACCACATGGTGGCAGCATCTTCAACACGCATGAAGATGAGCTGTTCAGACAGTTCGGTGATGCGTTCAAGTGGCTGGGAACTCGGAAAGCTCCCGTTAAGGGAACAACCACCCTCATGTCACCTTTTATGCAGGTTTTCTCCTAGTTATTAATATACTGTGAGGTGATAATAAAGACTGCCGCTTCCAGGAAAGGTGGAGAATAGAAAAAAACCTTCTCATTATATTGTTGTTGGCTGGTTTATGTAATATAATGTGAGGAGACACACATGCAGTCATCTTCCTCAGAAAAAGTTGAGCTTTTTAGGTTTCAGTCTCAGATCAACAAATGTAATCTATTTGCAAACTGAGACAGGAAAAGTAACAGTAACACCTACAACTGATAATCTCCTAATATGGTCCAAAAATACTTTTATGTTTTGGGTGGGTTTTATTTTTTTAAAGTTTTCACAAAATAGTCAGTTTTTCAGTGAGGATTTTGCTCTTCCACCGTTGGTGTGCGGTGTCCTCTTCTGCCTGCTTACTTAGTATTCTATACGGGCGTTTTATTTGAAATAACTGTTGGCCCTCAGGCTCTTTTTTGTTCTCAGATCTGGTACTCATCACAAAATTGTTGACACTCTAGGTTTTTTTGTCTAGCAGGTTTTTTTTGGTGTGGGGGTGTGTGTGTCTGCTTCCCCCTTAATGACTTGTTTGCAGTACCTGTACAGGAACAACAGGGGGAGCTCTCCATCACCCAAAACAGCGGACTCCCATAAACTCTCATAAAGGCTTTTACGTCATTCTGTGTTGAGCGACTTAAACAAAAGTGTGCGCTACATGTGTGCCGACACCTCAGCACACCTCTTACAGAGGTATGACCTCCCCCTGCTTCTGGTTTTACCTAAAATGATCAAGCGGTTACCTGTGATCCAGAGAAAAATGGGGCCACGACGGCGGGGGACGAGACTCTCGAGGAGGAGAAGAAGAAGAATCTGTCCATCCTCCAGAGTGTCCTGGGCAGCAGCCAGCAAAGCTGCACCAGCACAACTGGCAAAGCCAAGACATTCAGGTGGGTCCGCACGTGCGCGGATGTGTGCTCGTTCATGTGGTTTCAGAGTTGCGTTAACCGAACAAAACACGTGTGTCTGTAGGGACGTTTCAGCTCTGCACTACGACCCCACCAGGGAGGAACACGCCACGCTGGAGACCAGGACCACTGCAAACAAGGACAGGTGCACGCACACAAACTACCAGGCTGCTGGGGCAACGACACAAATATTCCACCGATTTTACCCCGATAAAAGCCCAAAACTATCAATTCTGTCTGTTAATAGTCACAAAAGTTGTCCACTACTCCACTACCAGGAGGTTTTTAATCAGATTACAGAGTTGCTGTGGGTTAATCTTGAAAAACAAAGTTAAAATGCGTCGAAATGAATTCTAATTTTCAGACAAAAGTCCTGATAAAAGTGGCGCTTTGTCGAAGGGAAAGCTCTTCATCCGTCAGCAAGAATCGTCCGTAATCACCTGATCTTTTCTCCCCTCAGCAAGTCGGCACGGAGGAAAAAGAGAGAGGAGGCCGAGAAGCTTCCGGAGGTTTCGAAGGAGATTTACTACGACGTGTCCTGTGACCTGAAGGCTGTGTTTGGTCAGAAGAAAGATGGCACCCCTGAGGAAGAGGAGAAGATGAACTGGGACCAGAAGGTGGAGGCGGAGGAGGAAAAGCTTCCGGAGTCCCTCCATCCGGCCGATCCCAGTGTGGCACCAGAGGAATCCACTGGATTTCAGTTCTCCTTCTTCGGAGACGATGCAGAAACGGGAGGCCCGGTGGGGGGTGGGTCCGACGATCGCCTGCCTCGGGAGAGATTTGCTGCTTTACACGCCGCCGTTGGCTTCATATTACATTGATTTGTCTCCCTACTGGCAGAGTACAAAATAGAGAGCATCTGTGCACTGAAGGCAACACGGCAACCGTGGCAACATGACCCGCAACTCGATGAGAGCAGCTCCGAGGAGGAGGAGGAGGAGGAGGTGCCCAAAGATGATGGAGAGCAAATCAGCACTGTGGAGCAAAGCAAAGAGTAAGAAAATCTCAGCAGGAAGTCCAGGCGTGACCACGACAGACTTGTGTCTTTGAATTTAGACTATTCACACAGGGAGGCTTCCATGTTTTATCACAATTCTCCAGTCGCTAATGTCGTCCAGCCTGAGGGGAGACGCCATTAGCGCTGCCTTGTTAGCCTTGATTTCATCGTTTTGCCTGTGATGTTTGCAGGAAAACGGCGGCGGCGCAGGGAGAGATGTTCTTCTTCGTCCAGGATGACAGCAGACTGACGGGTAAAAAAAACATCCCTCCAGCTCCCTGTGGACTCGGATCAGGTCATAACGTTGTGCTCAAACCCTTTTTTTCTCCAACAGAAGGTCCCAGAATGTTCTGCTGTTCGTCCCACCTGGAGGAGCAGAAGGAGCAGTGGGAGGAGAGGAGGAGCGCGCTCCGAATGGTAGGGACTGGTTTCACTTCCACCGTAGCCAAGAGCACTTTTGTCATCGGAAAAGTTACCTTTATTGACTTTGTGTGCGAAAATATTGTACATTTCACAGCAAACTTTTAATTAAACTGGGTAATATTTTGATTATGTGAACGGATGAATTCCCTGATGGGAGAATTCCTTCCTGATTAGGGAGGCAGCCCTTGTGTGGCGTTGAAATTTAATTGGTGATGCTTTCTTTGCTGACATCCACAGGAATATCGCAAGAAACACAAGGAGGCCATGAGGAAGTTGAGACTCTCAAAGAAGAGCTGATGACGGGGAAGTCGGTTATTTAAAGTTTCCTGTGCGTTCAGAAGTTCTGGAGTCAGGAACTGGATTTCTGTCAACAATGTAATCATTTTCAGTAAATATGTCGCAGCTGCATTGTCGTTGTGAAACCACCAATTTCACTGTAAATAAATGAAATGTGTTTCTATTTTTGGTGTAATTCAATATATTTGTTGCCAGCATTGGTTTGATTTTGGTGATATCGGTTCACCCGTTCCCTCAACTAGATGTTAAAGCGTTTTAAATATGTGGGATTTGTCTTATTTTAACCCCTGAATGTACATGTGAGGACAGTAAATGTAAAACGCGCATATCACTTGCTCTTGTTTTTTCACTGCGCGGTTTACTGCGGCTTTACGGTAATCGCGCACCGAAAGCGTCTCAAGAAGACGACTTAAAAAAAAAAAAACTCCACATAACTTTATTAAAACTATTAAAAACATGAACCAACGATGTGTGAAATGTGTAAAGTCTACATTATATACCATATAACTTCACCGGTGAGCTGTGGAAAACGTGACAAATCCAATGCTGCGTAATTATGCGACATTTCCTCATCAAAGTGCACTAATTGGCACATAATGGACTACAACAAGTACTCTACGGATACAAAAGTAATTTGAATGTGGCCCCTTTAAGTATTACCCTCACAAAGTAGTTATGTGATAACGACATATGATTATAAAGTGTTCCTGCTATTGTTATCATATATTTTTATTCCTAAACTTGTATGGATAAAATCTAGTAAATTGTAATATCCTAAATAATAAAAAGTACTCGCTTCTTCCCCATTTCATGATTTACTGATTAACTCTATTTATAAAGCGTTTTCGGACCATTACGTGCGCATTCACATGGGGGACACGCAGGACCCTCTGGACCAGAGACCATCCGGAGCCATTCTCACATAGAGGACTGATGAGAACCACAGGGACCCGGGGCCGAAGCTGATCCCTGATCTGACCGCTGGACCTCCACAGTCTGCCAAACAGGCACAATGAGTCCGTCTTTGTTGCTCCTCTTGATCGTCTCCGAGCTCCGTCTCGTCCACACCAGCCAGGAGTTTGTGGCGGAGCCTGAAGTTGAGCTGGCCGAGGATGCTGGGACGCTGCCGGCGGAGACAACGGACTTTCTCTCCCCGGGAGATGAACGCACAAAAGTCCTGAAACGATTCGTCCGAGGAACCAAAAGCGGGAGCTCTTCGGAGAACGACGAACACCGGCGGAACCGCGATGACCTGCTCGGTTACCAAAGCTCACCGCGGACCGAGGGACACGCACCAGCCCGGCCGGACAACAGGACCTCGGAGCCCAGGTCCGGGCTCTTCAACCCGCTGTACCCGGTCACCGACGGCTCCTACTGGGCCTACGCGGTCATGCTGCTCGCGTTCCTGCTCTTTACGGCGGGGATCGTCGGTAACCTCGCGCTCATGTGCATCGTGTGGCACAACATCTACCTGAAGACCACCTGGAACGGCATCATCGCCGGACTCGCCCTCTGGGACTTCTTGGTGGTCTTCTTCTGCCTGCCGGTGGTCGTGTTCCACGAGCTCTCAGTCAGGAGGTTGCTGGGAGACCTGTCCTGTCGGCTCGTGCCGTATCTGGAGGTGAGCACGTGGAGGGCGGGAAATAAAGTATAAACAAGAATGAATCTCTAAAAGTCTGAGAAATAGGTTTATTTCCTCTCTCTTCTGCTCTGACCATCATAGCGGTACCACCCCTGACGATTAATTTCTTCATTTCTTTGCAGGTTAGCTCTCTTGGCGTCACCACCTTCAGCCTCTGTGCCCTCAGTATCGATCGCTTCAATGCCGCCATGGCTCCCAGAGCGCTACAGAAGCCAAGGGTGGAGCCCTGCCAGTCCATCATCTCCAAGCTGTCCATCATCTGGGTGGGCTCCATGCTGCTGGCCGCCCCTGAACTGCTGCTCTGGAGGCTCCTCCAGGAGACCGTCAGCCTGCCAACAGTCCCCTCATACATGCAGCAGAACCAGCTCGGGGGCACCCTCATTGCCACCTTAAGGACTCAGCCAGAAAAGATAAAGGTGGAAATTTGTGTCCGTGAGCCATCTGTGGAGCTCTCAGACGGTATCTACTCTCTGGTGCTGACATACCACGAGGCCCGCATGTGGTGGTTCTTTGGATGCTACATCTGTTTGCCTCTGCTCTTCAGTCTGGCCTGCGACCTGTTGACGAGGCACATACTAGCCCAGCAGCAGCCGCCAAAGGACAGCGGCAGAAAGGTGAACAGCAGATCCTCCTCCACGTCCTCATCTGCGTCCGCCCCAAAGAAAAAGCAGCCGCCGAGAGAGCGTCGGCTTCGCTCCACCGTCATGGCTCTCACTGCTTTGCACGTCGCGTGCAACACGCCTGAGAGCATCTGCAGCATCGTCGTGACGTACGTCTCTCAGTACGTGAGGGCTGACCTCCTGACTCCGGCTCTGCCGGCTCTGGGACTGATCGGACAGTTCCTGCTTTTCTTCCGGTGCGCCGCGACGCCCTTGTTGATGCTCTTCCTGTGTCGCTCCCTCGGACAGGCCTTCGTGGACTGTTGCTGCTGCTGCTGTGACGAGTGCGCCCCCGATGGCGACTCCTCTCCGTCTCTCACCACCTCGACCGCCGTGACCTCCGCATCACCTTCCCCAACCTCTTTATCTCCCTCCAGCAAAGAGGAATTCAAGAGCATTTTGCCCAAAGAACCAACGCTCTGCGCAGGCGGTCCTCCAGTGGGTTTCGGTACACCCTGCTGAGCTCTAGCGCAGGTGTCCGGAGCAGCTTTCTCTCAAGAAGACTAGACCCTGTGTCTCAGCGAGCGAACCGATTTGAATAAACGTTAAATAACATTCAACCTGAGACTACAGCGATAGAGATACAGAAGATAGATGATTCGGGACTGTGACAGGCCCGTGTTTTATATTTTTCTTATTCTGAGTTGATCGTAAAAGCTTCCCTGATATTTTGACCAGGTGCCAGTAGTCTGTGGTATAAACTGTTACTGACTAATTTTAATGTCACATCTTAATGACATTGAGGTAATGTTCCAGGGTAATGTTCCAATACTGATGTTAACACAATGACTCAACTCTTTGAGGCAGATTCATTTGTCCGTCCAGGTGTGGTATCGTTTATGTGTTTTAGTAGTAATGCTCAAGAGGTTTTAGTTTGTTTTCTTGTCATTTCTAAACGGGCTTTCATGACATTTATAGGTGAAAGAACTCAACTCTACCAAAAGCCAAAACAAAGCTGACAGTGGAGCTCAGCGGGGTTAGAATTCACGTGAACACGAGCAGATCGGAGGGGGAAAATGTACGTGAAAGCTTCAAAGTTGGACGCTTGATGGTTTAGTAAAGCCTCTATTGTAAACTCCACATTATGTCCGTTGCTTTGGTAGTTTGAAGTTCATCCATTATAAAGGAAATCAAACTGGCTACTCGTGTAAACAGTTTTTTATAGCTTCTTTGATTTCCGTTTTCAGCATGGTATACTGTAGCTTGTAGCCAGGCATGTTGTTTTACTCCACACATCTCACTAAATATCTGAGCTCATCTTTCCTGAAATTCACTATCGTACAAGAAGGTAAAAAAGAACCTGGACTAGTCCTCAGAATACAGAGGAATGGAGAGAGGACACAAAGCTTTAGAATGTTCCTTTTACTGTGGGCAACTGTGGGACCCTCTGACCCTCTACCCCAGACTTACACTTTGCTGCTGCAAGTTTAAGTCTCAGTAGTTTGAGCTGAACTATTTGTCTTCCCATGAAAAGGAGCAGAAGCCTCAATAAGGCCTGCTTTGTTCAGCAGCTACCCCACCACCACCACCACGTCCACCACTTCTGAAGAAAGAGAGGTTTGAATATAGCT